>NC_053170.1:54984061-55228908 GCF_016835505.1 Polypterus senegalus | reverse complement strand
GATTATTAGTATAGATACATACACACATATACATATATACACATACATACATACAGATATATATATATATATATACATATACATACATACACACACATATATATATATATATATATATATATACTAGCAGAATACCAGCCTTACAGAGAGAAGTAGTGTGTTAAAGAAGTTATGAAAAAGAAAAGCAAACATTTTAAAAATAACGTAAGATGATTGTTAATGTAATTGTTTTGTCATTGATATGAGTGTTGCCTATATATATATATATATATATATATATAAACCTATATAAATATATATATATACACATCTATACATATATATATATACAGTTATATATATATACACATATACACACATACATATACATATCTACATATATACTGTATATACACATATATATACAAATGTACATATATATATCTACATATATATATATATATTAGGGGTGGGACTCGATTAAAAAAATTAATCCAATTAATTAGAGGCTGTGTAAGAATTAATCTTGATTAATCGTATGTAATCGCACACGTAAATTTGCCCCAAATCGCAAATGTTTTTTTTATTTAAAACGGTTTTAGTGGGCGACAGAATCAAATAATAGACATGGACATGAATATTGTAAACTGAAGCTGTTTTAATTTCTGAAAAAAAAGCCTTTAAACTGCATTTGAATTCAAAACAGAAACAAAAATATCATCCCTGGTTAAAATTGGGCAGACTTAAAAATAAAGTGGTAGTTTAAGTACTTTAAGTACATTTGCAGAATAGTATTGTCTTTAAATAATAATAACCAAAATTTCACCATAAAGTGCAGTTTTTCTTCTTAAAAAAATAAGTCAGAAACATAAAAGGTAATTTGACCAGCTTACTCTTTAAACTCTGAGTAACATTAGCCAAAATTATTTTGTACATTAGGCTAAAACAGTGTGATCATTGAACATTTTGTAATTAGATGTATTTAGAATTACTAACGGTCACGAAGTCCAATGATCCCCAGTAAGAGCCACAAAGTCCGCTTTCTGTAATGCATCTAATTTTGCTTGCTTTTCAGTGTGCACAAAACCATGCTTTTATCAAGGCTTCGTCGGGAAGTCGAAATGATCAGTCGTAGGAGCGCTTTATTCCGACTCTAACATTTTGTAGCTGTGATGTGTGCAGCAGTGTAATGGATGTACCAGGAAATCATGCATTGAGAAAAGTTCCGTTTGCTTGGAATTGAAAGTGTGATTAAATGCGTTATTTTTAGCGCGTTATGGATACATGCATCGAAGCTTCTCAGCTGTGCTTGTGCTAAGAAAGGGAAAATTTTAAAAATAACGTAACATGATTCTCGCGTTAACCTAATATTTTTCATACGTCCCAAACCAAGGAGATCGAAGGTAAAATGAATCGGGTGGCGCGTACATAGTCAGTACATCCCTCTCGGAATCAAACCTCAAATGTCGGCGTTAGAGGCGAAGACTCTACAATTGCGCCACAGCGTGTGGCTTGTCTATGCTAAAGTATGTACTGTAGATAGGGGTATATATATATACATTTATATATATTCCCGTGTACCGTAGTGGAGAAGTAGAAGTTATGAAAAAGAAAAGGGAACATTTTAAAAATAGCGTAACATGATTGTCAATATACAGTAATTGTTTTGTGAGTGTTATTGAATGTTGCTGTCATCAAGGATTTGATTATCATTATTTCTTTCAATCAGGCTCGTATTTGTAGGATGTGTTCAAGTTACATTCCGTGTTTGTCAATCGTTGTAAAGATAAGAGGTTTCATTCATCGATTAGTTCCTTACTGCATCAATAAACAGCTCGTCTTCCTTTTATCTGTGATGTGACAAACTGCATGCACGGGTTTTTTTTTTACACTGTCTTCCTTTAGCAGGACATTCACTTTTTCCACCGTGTGCTTTGTTTCCGCAGTAGCTGCACTTATGAATATGATTCTATGTATAAGACGCTTCATATTTTTTTGCTGCCTTCTCAATTGTGTAATTCGGTTTTGTTCAGCACTCTTTGGAACTGTTGCTTTTTGTCTGTGCACTGTGTCAGTTCACGTGAGCCGCTTGGTGTTCTTGCATCGAAGGTTCCCAGCTGTACTGGTGCCATCTCGTGTAATGTCAGCTAAGACCCGGCACTTAAAACTTTCTCTCACAGTTTCAATGAGTTTGTGCCAAACACCACCCTGACCATCTCATCTTCCTCTGCATAAGTACAGTCCTTCACACGTGAATATTTACCGGCAGTGTTTGTATTGGATTGCGCTGATGGGCTGACCTTATATGGGCAGGCACTAAATTACAAGCGCTAGTGGCAGCCTGTCTATGAACTTAATTTAATATAAACTTACGGTTCACGCCGTGCTTTGTTTCCGCAGTAGCTGTACTTATGAATATGCTTGTATGCATCATTTGCTTCATAATGTTTTTCTGCCTTCTCAATTGTGAAATGGCGTTTTGTGCTGATCGCTGTTTGGAGTTCTTCCTTGTGCTCTACGTACTTACGTAGGAGGCGTGATGATGTCACACGAAACTCCGCCCCCCGCGGCCATCTCCAACTCAAGACTCCATTACATTATATGGGGAAAAATAGCTTCCAGTTATGACCCTTATGCGTAGAATTTCGAAATGAAACCTGCCCAACTTTTGTAAGTAAGCTGTAAGGAATAAGCCTGCCAAATTTCAGCTTTCTACCTACACGGGAAGTTGGAGAATTAGTGATGAGTCAGTGAGTGAGTCAGTGAGTGAGTGAGGGCTTTGCCTTTTATTAGTATAGATACACACAGACACATATATATAAACTAGCAAAATACCCGCGCTTCGCAGCGGAGAAGTAGTGTGTTAAAGAAGCAATGAAAAGAAAAGGAAACATTTTGAAAATAGCGTAACATGATTGTCAATGTAATTGTTTTGTCACTGTTGTGAGTGATGAGTATTGCTGTCATATATATTTACACACACACACAAACATATATATATACATATCTATACATATACACATATATATACACACACACACATATATACATACATATATATCTACATATATACATACACACATACACACATACACACACATATATACACACACAGCTATTTCGTATCAGTGCAATACGCTGCTTGTTAAAACGGATAACTCCCGCTCTTACGTGCAAGTCTGCGTGGATATTATGAACTATCGTATTTGTTCAAGTTCTATTTAAATTTTAAATAGAAGGAATTTTTATTTAGTCGACAGAAATATCTTTGGTAGGAATGGTAAAACAGACAGGAATATTATTCCTGAATAAATCAACTCAAACCTTAAACAACTTATAATATTTTGCTCTCCATAAAAATATATCCTGTCTAAATTATACAAGTTAGAAATACAGTAAACGTTAAAAGAACAAACATTCAAATTTCTTTACTCTTATGTAATTTTATATAAAAAATAAACTTAGATTTTAAATATCCCAAAAGATTTTTCTCTCCATAAAAATATATTCTGTCAAAATTATACAAATTCAAATATGAACATGCTGCATAACAAAACCTGGAAATATAAATAAAATGTGTTCCTTTCAGCAATAACAAATCAAATCATTCAGTTGTCTTTGCTCATATGTCATTTTAGAGCTGGACGCCTGGCATCTTTTTGGCCACAAGTTCGTTTCTGTTTGGTGTGAGGTTCTGTGTTGTGGAGATTCTCAGGATGGATTGCAGGTGCTCATCAGTGAGGCGACTCCTGTGTGCTGTTTTGTTAGTCTTTATCACTGAGAAGAGCTTCTCACACAGATATGTGCTACCAAACATGCACAAGGTTCGAGCCGCATGTAGACGGACTTTTTTTGTTCTTCAAAGTCACCAAAGCGCCGTGCAAACTCAGTGCGCTCAGTTTATCAGCAAAGTCGTATTTGGGAACACCGTAGTGACGACTTGGTTCAACATTACTTGGCAACAGGGAAAGTGGGGCAAGTTGCACTGGTGCATTTGTGTCTCCCATAAAAGCAGCTTCACTTGAAATCACTTTGTGATTGTGCACGGTAAAACGTCCGCTGAAGTGTCAGATTCTTATTTAATTCTTCTGCTTTCTGTATCTTCTGCATTGCATTCAGGTCTTTCAGGTTACCCTGATGTTTTGTGTCATAGTGCCGTCTTAGATTAAATTCTGTAATTACAGCCACATTAGCTCCACAAATGAGACACACGGGTTCAGTAAACATATACTCAGCCTCCCATCGGTTTTAAAGGCTCTATTTTCAGAATCAACTTTTCTCTTCAGCATCGTGTGAGCTAGCTTCGCAATAACTTGCAGCATCATAAGGTAGACTTGATTAACGCGGTAAGTGTTACAAGGCAGCTGAAGCGCTGCATTATGGGATCTGTAGTTTATTGTGTTACCAGCGCTTCATATACCGGGCCATTAATAACAATAATACAGTATATAAAATGATCTCGCGGGCGGATATAATTACATACGCCGGGCGGATGTGGCCCATGCCCTTGAGTTTGACACATATGGACTAAATAGAACTTGAAAATATATATTTTTTAAATGTGATCACGCAATTCAGATAGAGTTGCCAAGACTACAGCCTGCATGCCTCAATAAGTCATCCTCCCCTCGCTCTTACTTTTTACCGTTCATCTAATGAATACACTGAGTATGGCTTTACCAAAACAATCATTGATGGCGAATAAAGTATCCATTATTCGAGTATGTAGATCGGGATATATATATACATATATATATACCCGTATCGCATCGAGAAGTAGTGTGTTAAAAAGCTAGAAAAGAAAAGGGAACATTTTAAAAATAGCGTAACATGACTGTCAATATACAGTATTTGTTTTGTGAGTGTTACTGAGTGTTGCTGTCATCAAGGATTTGATTATCATTATTTCTTTCAATCAGGTTCGTATTTGTAGGATGTGTTGTGTTCAAGTTACATTCCGTGTTTGTCAATCGTTGTAAAGATGACAGGTTTCATTCATCGATTCGTTTCTTACTGCATCAATAAACAGCTCGTCTTCTTCTTTATCTGAGACCTGACACACTGCATGCACGGGTTTTTTACACTGTCTTCCTTTAGCGGGACATTGACTTTTTCCACCGTGTGCTTTGTTTCGCAGTAGCTGGATTTATGAATATGCTTGTATGTATAAGGCGCTTCATATTTTTGCTGCCTTTTCAATTGTGTAATTCGGTTTTGTTCAGCTCTTTGGAACTGTTGCTTTTATCTGTGCACTGCGTCAGTTCACGTGAGCAGCTTCGGTGTACATGCATCGAAGTTTCCCGGCTGTGCTGGTGCCATCTAGTGCTATGTCCATGGCTGTATTTAATGTTACCTTAGTCCTGGCACTTAAAACTTTCTCTCGCAGTTTCGCTGAGTTTGTGCCAAACACCACCCTGACCATCTCATCTTCCTCTGCATAAGCACAGTCCTTAACCCGTGAATATTTAGTGGGAGTTTGCTATTGGATTGCCGCTGACGGACGGCCTTATATGGGCAGGCACTAAATTACAAACGCCAGCGCAGCCTGTCTATGAACTTAATTTAAAGTGTAGGTTTACATCGTGCTTTGTTTCCGAAGTAGCAGAACTCATGAATATGGTTGTATATGTCACTTTCCGCTTCTTATTGTTTCGCTGCCTTCTCAATTATATAATGCATGTTTTCTTCAGCGCTTTTGGAGGTCTTCCTGGTTTTCTATGTACTGCGTGATTACGTGAGGCGTGATGATGTCACACGAAAGTCCCCACGGCGTTCAAGCTCATCTCCATTACAGTAAATGGAGAAAAACAGCTTCCAGTTATGACCATTACGCGTAGAATTTCGATATAAAACCTGCCCAACTTTTGTAAGGAAGCTGTAAGGAATGAACCTGCCAAATTTCAGCCTTCCACCCACACGGGAAGTTGGAGAATTAGTGATAAGTCAGTGAGTGAGTGAGTGAGTGAGTGAGTGAGGGCTTTGCCTTTTATTAGTATAGATATATATACAGATCTACATATACAGTACAGGCCAAAAGTTTGGACACACCTCCTCATTCAATGTGTTTTCTTTATTTTCATGACCATTTACATTGGTAGATTCTCACTGAAGGCATCAAAACTATGAATGAACACATGTGGAGTTATGTACTTAACAAAAAAGGTGAAATAACTGAAAACATGTTTTATATTCTAGTTTCTTCAAAATAGCCACCCTTTGCTTTGATTACTGCTTTGCACACTCTTGGCATTCTCTCGATGAGCTTCAACAGGTAGTCACCTGAAATGGTTTTCACTTCACAGGTGTGCCTTATCAGGGTTATTTAGTGGAATTTCTTGCTTTATCAATGGGGTTGGGACCAGCAGTTGTGTTGTGCAGAAGTCAGGTTAGTTGGACGATCATTTATTTTTCAACAGGACAATGACCCCAAACACACCTCCAGGCTGTGTAGGGCTATTTGACCAAGAAGGAGAGTGATGGAGTGCTGTAAATGGTCATGAAAATAAAGAAAACACATTGAATGAGGAGGTGTGTCCAAACTTTTGGTCTGTACTATATATACATATCTACATATATACACACATATGTATATACATATCCACATATATATACATATCTACATATATATATACACATACATATATATATACACATATTTACATACAGTATATATATATACTGTATGTAGCAAAATCCAGCACCTTGCGACGAAGTACTGCTTTTAAATTTTTATTAAGAAGAAAAGAAAACCTTTTTAAACTGAGGGAAAATATACCAATAAATAACAGTTAAGGATCTCTTTGTATACCACTTTGTCAGTTCAGCACTCCGGTTGTAATATGACCAAGGTGTGTACTTTGCCTTCTTTTGAGAATGCAACGTATAGTTGTCCAGGAGAAAAGTAATGTTGCCAAAAAATCAATGGCAACCTTTTGTAGGGTGTGTCCCTGAGACTTATTAATTGTCATAGCGAAGCAGAGCCTTACTGGAAATTGGAGGCACTTGAATTGAAATGGGACATCAGAGGGTATAACGGTGATGCAAGGAATACATTCAGAGTGTGGCACTCTGCTGTTTTTTTGTGTTGCTGCCTTCACACAGCTTCTCCGCTGATTTATAAACGAACACCATATAAGGCCGTCGTTTCTCCTTGCTTCGCGGTTCTGTACTGTTTTATTGTTCATTTATCACGATTGCTATAGTTATTGTGTAGCTATCTGAGACTTACTGTACTGTTCAGGTACCCATTTCCTTTATTTAGTCCACGGCTTGTACGCTATTTTTTGTTCGTTTATTACGATTATAGATATTTATTGATTCACTTCTTTAGCTGACTGCCTGCTCATATAAGGCGATCCGCTGGTTTTTTGTGAAGCAGCCTTTACACAGCTTCTCCGCTGTTTTATAAACGAACGACATATAAGGCCATCCTTTTTCCTTGCTTCGCCAAGGAAGCTGCCTTTATATTTAATCCACGGGATTTCCGCTGTTTTATTGTTCGTTTATTACGGTTGTTATAGTTCTCTTTATATAGCACGTTGTCAGTTCAGCACTCCGGTTGTAATATGACGAAGCTGCGCGAGCTCACTCTTGAGAATACAACGTATAGTTGTCCAGGAGAAAAGCAATCTTGCCTGAAATCAATGGCAACCTTTTGTAGGGTCTGTCCCTGAGACTTATTACTTGTCATCGCGCAGCAGAGCCTTACTGGAAATTGGAGGCATCTGAATTGAAATGGGAGATCAGAGGGTATAACGGGGATGCGAGGAATAAATTGAGTGTGGAGAAACTCTAGAGACAGTGTGTGTATTAACTTGTGGATTTTTCTGTGAGTATTTGGTGGCAGCGTGACAAAGTTGCTTCCAAGAGACGCGTTAGCTGTGGAGCTCAGCTCGGAGCATATTCTTTTCCTACCTTGTCAATTGTGTAATGCGTTTTTTGAACAGGTTTGATGCATGGAAGTAATCACTCGTACTGCGTTCAGTCAGTTCACGTGAGTTGCTCTTTTGTGTGATGTTGCGATGTCCACGGCTTTATTTAATGTTAGCTAAGACCCGGCACTTAAAAGTTTCTCGCTACAGCAATTTTAACTCCGTTACAGTGATCCAAAGTCTCGATTATACCTCGTGTCTTCTCATTAAACTTGTATCTCGCGAATAAAGTATTCGACAAAGGCATGACAAACGGCAGCGGGAGCGTGTCCATAAACTTAATTTAAACTTACGGTTTACACCGTGCTTTGTTTCCAGTAGCTGCACTTATGAATAAGCTTGTATGCGTTTTTCTTCAGCGCTCTTTGGGAGCTCTTCCTTCTTTTCTACGTACTACTTTCACAGTCAGTTTACGTGATTACGTGGGAGGCGTGGTGATATGACACACAGCTCCGCCCCCCACGGCCATCGAGCTAAAGTCCATTACAGTATATGGAGAAAAATAGGTTCCAGTTATGACCATCACGCATAGAATTTCAAAATGAAACCTGCCCAACTTTTGTAAGTAAGCTGTAAGGAATGAGCCTGCCAAATTTCAGCCTTTTACCTACACGGGAAGTTGGAGAATTAGTGATGAGTCAGTGAGTGAGTCAGTCAGTCAGTCAGTGAGGGCTTTGCTTTTTATTAGTATAGATATGTATATATATATATATATATATATGACAGCAACACTCATAACAGTGACAAAACAATTACATTGACAATCATGTTACATTATTTTCAAAATGTTTCCTTTTCTTTTTCATTACTTCTTTAACACACTACTTCTCCACTGCGAAGTGCGGGTATTTTGCTAGTACTTTATAAATCCACAATCCAATAGCGAAACCCAATTACCAGAAGCAAAATTTAATAAACCATAAAAATCCATGTAAAATGTTACAAGAGTGATCTCTATTCCACAGACACCAATGACCCACTACACAGACCAGGTGATGGCTCTGAGGCTAAAGAACTGCGCTGGCATCTGGTAGGTTGCCGGTTCAAATCCTGTTACTTACCTCCATTGGGCACTTGA
The DNA here is from genome assembly GCF_016835505.1 of Polypterus senegalus. Classification (NCBI taxonomy): domain Eukaryota; kingdom Metazoa; phylum Chordata; class Cladistia; order Polypteriformes; family Polypteridae; genus Polypterus; species Polypterus senegalus. The sequence goes on along the minus strand of NC_053170.1, from coordinate 55,219,920 downwards.
GCCAGGCCCTTAACCTAAAAATTGCTCCAGGGGTGCTATACGATGGCTGACCCTGCCCTCTGACCTCCAAAGCTCATATAAAAAAAATCTGCTGAGCCTCAATTTAAAAGTTGTGGGTCGTCCTAAAGTAGTCCACAAAACTTGAGGAATAGATTCAAACTTAAATATGTAACGCATAAATACTGAAGAACAATATGTAATAAGTTGAGACTTGAGGCGTGAAAAGGTTTGGGGCAGCCACCCGTTTAATTCGGTTTCCTGGCTGCAAACGTACTTGAGACATCATAGTCAAGTTTACACAACAGAGTCCAAAACAGAACTGCCTGCCTAAGCAAAGGCAGTGAGCTTTATAGTACAGAGGGCGGAAATGATGTCGCCCTCTGGGCGGAACTGGAAGTGACATCATCCTTGGGGCGGAACGGAAGTGACCTCATTCTTGGGGCGGAACCGTAAGTGATGTGTCCTTCCTGGAAATGGCGGCTCCTGGTGGGATTTCCCGGGTAAGACCTGCAGAGAACTCAGAAAGAGCGTCAGCGTACCCGCTCCCCCCTGGGCAGATGTATAAACAGTATTTCTAAGCCCTTCAGCTGCTTCCCATGCACACGTGGTGACAAGACTCCCCTCAGCCCAGACCCGTGGGTCGGGCGACCTGCACCGAGAGGTCGTGGGCCCGGAGAGGGCGTCGGCGTTGGCATGAAGAGACCCCTGACGATGAACAAGCGTATACTTGTACTGCTGCAGGTCAAGAAACCACCTCGTGACCCGTGGATTCACTCCCTGTGAAGGGCCATCCACTTCAGAGGTGCATGATCCGTCACCAGAGTGAACACGCGACCCAAGAGGTAGTACCGCAGCTGAGTCACCGCCCATTTGATCGCCAGAGCCTCTTCTCCACCGCGCACCTGGTCTCCCTGTCCAACAGTTTCGGCTCAGGTACATAACGGGTGTTCAACACCGCCGACGCTTTGGCTCAACACGGCTCCCAAGCCTGTGTCCGCGTCCGTCTGGAGGACAAAAGGGAGAGAGAAGTTAGGGGAGATTAAGATAGGTGCTGAAGTCAGAGCCCTTTTTAAGTCACTGAATGCAGCCCCCGCTTTATCAGACCATACCACCGTATTAGGAGCTCTTTTCTTTGTCAAGTCGGTCAAAGGCGCTCTCGGAGAAGCGAGGCACAAACCGGCGGTAGTACCCGCCAAACCGAGAAAGGATTGGACTTGCCGCTTGGTTTGGACGGGCCAGGCCATTATGGCTTGCAACTTGGAACACTGTGGCCTCACAGTACCCGGCCCACTAGGTAGCCCAAATATTTGGCTTCTCAACCCAAAGAAACATTTCTTGGGGTTGATCCAAGCCCGCCTCTCCTAATGTCCGTAATACTGCTGTGACCTGCTGTATGTGTTCCTTCCAGGTGCTGGAATAGATGACGACGTCATCCAGATAGGCAGCACAGAACGAGTTATGGGGCCGGAGCACTTTGTCCACCAGACGCTGAAAAGTCGCAGGCGCCCCGTGTAACCCGAATGGAAGGACACGATACTGCCAGTGTCCGCTAGGAGTGCTAAACGCGTTTTTCCTTCGGACTCCGTTAAAGGAACCTGCCAGTACCCTTTGTCATGTCAAGTGTAGTCAAGAATTTGGCTGGTCCCAGTCTCGAGGAGGTCATCCACGCGAGGCATGGGATAAGCATCAAATCGGGAAACTTGGTTGAGCCGACGGAAGTCATTGCAAAACCTCCAACTGCCGTCAGGCTTAGCAATCAAGGCGATGGGACTGGACCAGGGACTACTACTTTCCTCGATTACTCCTAGTGCCAGCATTCGCTTGATTTCCAGTTCCACTTCTACTTTGCCTCCGGAGTCTGTAGGGTCGCCACGGACGATCACCCCGGTCAGTCAATATGTCGCGCATTCAGAGAGGTCCGACCTGGTTGTTCACTTACCACCTCTGGGACTAGAGCGGATAGCTGCTTCGAGCTCTTTGTTCTGTTTGGGGGGTAGCTGCTCGCCAAATTAAGGGAACTTACTTCAGCAAGAGAGAGCAGGGCTGTCCGGAGGAGGATCGGGATCCCTCTCCTTCCACGGTTTCAGCAGGTTTACATGATATATTCGCTCAGCTGGTCGGCATTGGGCTGTTTCACCAAATAGTCACCAATCCCTTCCTCTCCTTAATTTCGTAGGGGCCTAGCCAATGTGCGAGCAGTTTAGAGTGAGAAGTAGGTACCAACACCATGACGCGATCCCCCGGTTGGAACTCCGGAGAGTCGTGCCACGGTCATAAGGCGGGCCTGTGCTGATTGTGCCTCCTCTATATGACTTTTTAGAATCGGTCTTATTGCATCAAATCTATCGCGCAATTGGGCGATATATTCCAAAATATTAGTGGAGGGCTGTGCCTCCCCTTCCCAGCCCTCTTTTAAAATATCTAATAAGCCCCGGGTTGTCTTCCGATAGTAATTCAAAGGAGAGAACCCGTAGAGGCTTGAGGAACTTCCCGGTAGGCAAAGAGGACAAGGGGAGGAGTTGGTCCCAATTCCTCCCATCCTTGCTGACTACCTTACGTAGCATTTGCTTGAGAGTTTGATTAAATCTCTCCACTAGCCCATCGGTTTGAGGATGATACACGAGGTCTTTAAATGCTTTATTTTCAGTAACTTGGCAGTCTCCTTGAACGTTTCCGAGGTAAAGGCGTTCCTTGGTCCGTCAGGACTTCTCTAGGAATGCCCACCGCAAAAGACTCCTACTAGTTCCCGTGCAATATTTTTTGTGGTAGCCGAGCGCAATGGAACGGCTTCAGGGAATCGGGTTGCATAATCCACGAGGACGAGTATATATTTATATCCTCGGGCTGAGGGTTCTAGGGGTCCTACTATATCCACCCCAATCCTGTCAAAGGGAACGTCAATAAGGGGAAGGGGGACCAGAGGAGCACGGTCCTCCTAGGAATTTGCCGCAGTTGACACTCCGGACAGGAAATGCAAAAGCGGCGAACCTCCTCATTAATCCCCGGCCAGAAAAAACGGAGCTTAATTCGCTCTAATGTTTTATCGGAGCCGAGATGGCCTCCAAGAAGGTGGGAGTGTGCTAACTTCGCAAACCTGCCCCGGTAGGTCCGCGGGACTAGCAACAACTTCCGGACCTTCCCCTCATGTTCCGCGACCCGATACAACAAATCATTATCATGACAAAGTGAGGTCCCTGTGGCATGGGCAAATGCGTGCGTTGGCCGTTAACGAGAACCACTGCATTCTTTATGTGTTTCAGAGAGTCGTCATTCCATTGTTCTCTCTTGAAAGAAGCCGGTGTTGCTCTAAACTGAAAGTGCAACTCAGAGAGTGGGTCGGTCTGACCTCAAGGGCGGAGATTCCTCCTCGCTGCCGGGCGCTAGTGGATGACGTAGTAGCCCGCGACGGTCCGGGAGTGCTTCGTCACTCTCTTGGCCTACCGCCCCACTCCCTGTCGGCTGATTACACGGTGTGGAAGCAGCTTGAGATGAGTCTTGTCATCTATAACGAGGCCATAAGTTTTCGGGAATGCTTTTAAACTACCGCTGTTGCTATTAGACCAGTCCCGCCCGAGGATTACGGGAAACGGAGGATCCGGGTGCACCGCCACGGTAAGTAGTCGAAGGGTTCCTCCGAGACATACGTAACACCGGGCGGTTTTGTGCGCGGATATCTCCGTGTATACATTTTAGACTGGTCTTTTTTTAATCCATTGTTGCGGTAGAACAAAGCGGCGAAAGCAACGACAGACACGCTTACTGCCGGAATCAAATAGGGCTGTTACTTTATGTCCATTAATAAAGCTCCCCGTATGTTTATCCGCCAGGGGATTGCTAAGGGCACACAAACAACCCGCCATTGTCCCCTACGGTCCGCCTTGTTCCCGACAGGTCGCAGCCAGGCGGTCCGGCGACTTCGAACAAGCTCTGGATTGCGTGGAGGGGACTGCTTCAGTGGGACATAACTCCCGGGTAGTCCACAAAGCAGCTGTTCTGCCCTCCCAGGTTTCACAGCCGGCCTTGGTGTTTTTAGGAGCTGTAGCAGCTCGTCCATAGAATGGAATTCCCCAGGCCGGCTGGGCAAATTCCTGGGGTAGGTGTTGTAGCAGCAAAAACAGGCCACTTGCTGCACTATTTGTAAGGGGTTTAATTCAAATGGCGTAGCCACTCACCCACCTGTTGCCAGAGAGCCATAGCCTGCTCTGACAGCCCTTTACTTGGGTTAAACTCCCAGTTTATATTTCTTTACCTGCTGGCCTGGGGATAACCCATCATTAACAGGGGCCTTGGTTTCCTGCCAGGAGAGCATACTGAGCTACTCGTGTGTGTTCCCCAGAGGCCAGCCCATGCCTGTGGGTCCCCTCTACCTTCTCCACAAAATGGGTTGTTAGCCCTGGGTTATGCTCGTGGAGCAGAGCCTGCACCGCGTCCTTCCTGACCCCCCGGCGCCCTCCCTGCCCCGAAACTCGGCCCGGTACTCACCCACCTGGTTCCTTGTAAGGTTGTGTCCCGGGTTCTTCAGGGACACCATCCTGCCGACTACGCCACTGTAATAAGTTGAGACTTGAGGCGTGGAAAGGTTTGGGGCAGCCACCCGTTTAATCGGTTTCCTGGCTGCAAAAGTCTTTGAGACATCATAGTCAAGTTTACACAACAGAGTCCAAAACAGAACTGCCTGCCAGAGCAAAGGCAGTGGGCTTTATAGTACAGAGGGCGGAAATGATGTCGCCCCTCTGGGCGGAACTGGAAGTGACATCATCCTTGGGGCGGAACGGAAGTGACCTCATTCTTGGGGCGGAACCGGAAGTGATGTGTCCTTCCTGGAAATGGCGGCTCCTGGTGGGATTTCCGGGTAAGACCTGCAGAGAACTCAGAAAGGCGTCCAGCGTACCCCGCCCCTGGGCAGATGTATAATCAGTACTTTCTAAGCCCTTCAGCTGCCCCCCATGCACACGTGTGTGACAAATATTAACGAAAAATACTTTAAAACAAAATTACAGAAAAAATAATCATTCAAAAATAACAGTAAAACACAAAATAAACAACACACAAGAAACTCTGGCTGCAAAGCTGACAAAATGTAACAATCAAATTGTTTACAAATCTAATGCCATAACCAGTCAGTCAGTCATTTTCCAACCCGCTATATCCTAACACAGGGTCACGGGGGTCTGCTGGAGCCAATCCCAGCAGGAACAAACCCCAGGCAGGGCACCCACACACCAAGCACACACTAGTGACAAGTTAGGATCCCCAATGAACCTAACCTGCATATCTTTAGACTGTGGGAGGAAACCGGACTACCCAGAGGAAACCCACACAGACACAGGGAAAACGTGCAAACCGAACCCAAGTCTCCTTACTGCGAAGCAGCAGTGCTACCACTGCATCACCGTGCTGCCCTTTATAAAAATGTGCTATAGAAATAAATGTTGTTGTTAAAATATATTTGTATGTGTCCAGGGCTCTTATCTTCCATCCATCCATTATCCAACCCGCTATATCCTAACTACAGGGTCACGGGAGTCTGCTGGTGCCAATCCCAGCCAACACATGGCGCAAGGCAGGGAACAAACCCCGGGCAGGGCACACACACCCCCACACGGGACAATTTAGGATTGCCATTGCACCTAACCTGCATGTCTTTGGACTGTGGGAGGAAACCACGCAGACACAGGGAGAACATGCAAACTCCACACAGAGCGGACCCAGGTCTCCTTACTACGAGGCAGCAGTGCTACCACTGCACCACCCAATGCCTTAACCATTTTTTCCAAATATTTTAAGTCCTTGAAATATTTAATGACACCTTGGAATAAACAAATTAATAGTGTACAGTTGAGTATCCTCTGTATAGCTATGAAACTGAATATTTTATTCTGCATGCAAAGCTCCTAATGAAATTGTAACAGGCAAAGGATTTAACCCTGATGTTCACAACATCAAACTTCAGACCAGAACACTGCTGCAGCATCATTACTTTTCAGGCCATATTGAAAATTCTTTCATAAATATGCACTAAACAACATAAATGCAGCTCCTGATAGCCTGACATAATTTTGAAGCCTGTGTTGCAAAATGGTTTAATCAATAGTGTAAGAGGTTGGACTTAAATCTAAAAGTATAACAAGTGTAGTATTTCTTGCATCAGAAGATATCAGAAAAATGCTGACAAAATGAGTAAAGGCAGTTGCTGTATTATGTTCAGGACAAAAGCCAAATTGGAGCTTCTTAAATAGGTTTTAGCATTTAAGAAGAGAATAAAGTTGCAAGGTTTCATTTTTTTCAAGGACATTAGAAGGAAGGTAAATTCAAGTTCAAATTCTAAATGGACAAAGAACTTTCCCTTCCTGCCCACATTTACTGACCATCATGAAGTCACTGTCTAATTCGGTGCCATTGGCATTACCGCTTTGGCTCTTGGTGTCCATTCTATTTTTCATTAGAGTACCAGACATCAGTTTTTCAATCACATTTTGAAATTCCCTGCTTTTGATGAAATACTTTTGTTGTTGTATTTCATGTTAATCATATGATAACGTCACATAGTGCACAATACAAGACTATATTTTGCACCGGAAAAATATTGTACAGTATATACAACAAAATTTTGTCTCATGCCAATTTAGAATGCCACATGGGCAGCACATTTTGACTAAGGCCATCCTCACCCTGGCCTGATTTGTTTTCTCTCCTGGTCTCATGTTGGAACTTTTTTTTTGTTTTCTTTTCCTTTTCCAAACCAAAAAATAAGATTTAATAAATAATTCAATTGATTTTTTTTTGTATTTGAACCCCTTTTAAAATATTCTTTTTCTCAAAAACAAAGCTCATTTCTCTCTGCCAGAAAATTTCTTCTTAGCTTTCAATAAAAAGAGCAATGTAGCAGTTCAAATAAGACCTTATATTTTAAACTCTTTCAGCCCTTTCTCCCTGTGTCCTACTACCACGTGTAGGTATGCCATATTTCTGACTTCAAGACAGTACTTCAGTTTGCCCCATTAAGACTGCAGTGAAAAAATAAAGAATGATTCATACAGCTAAACAAGAAGTCAAAGCAATGGCCCTGCTACTGCAGCAAATGTCCGGCAGGTGACGTGTCTTCTTTTGTGGTATAATGGTTAAAAAGGGCTCATTGCTATGATTTCCAGAAACCCTCTGTATTTTTTGTTTTGATTGGATTTCATTAAAACAAATTATCTGTATAGACTGGTAAAGATGCTATTAGTCAAGTGCAAATATTTGCTAACATCTGTATCCTTCATTAAACTAATTAACTGCTTTATATTGTATTAAGATGATCAAACATTAAAGATCTTGAATAATAATTTAACAGCTGAAAACTTTGACTGTTTAAATTCATTCACACATTACACACTGAACTGTTAAAAAATACTAATTTGTTAAATGAGTAAAATTAAATATTTCATTAAGTTTGTAAATAGTACAGCCTCATACACAAGTACTAGTTAGATGACTGGCCAGCAGTGTTTATTTGTCAATGGAAGACATTCACATTTTAAGCAAAGCCAAAACATATCCACAAAAGAGCATGCAAGAATGCTTTTGATGGTCCAACAAGAGCCAATCCACTCTCTGGTGTCAGTATATTCTTTTGACTTAGAAGAGTTTTCTGCAGCTCTTGTTTTTTGTAGTAAAAACAAATTCTCCTCAATCCTCAGAGCCCTGAAATAGAACAAAACAAAAAAGTTATAGCCATGAAGAAATCGATGATTACTAAGAATTTAATATCAGTGGAACAGCTTTCAAAAATTAATTTTAGTGTTGATGCCAGACACCAACATAGTGACCTAGAATAAAATCCATTTGAAGGTAAAAAGTCCATCATGGCTGGGTTTATTATATTGTTATTCCCAATGAGCTCTTCCTTTCAATCTATAAAATGTGCTGTCACTTTTCTCTTCTGCTTACACTTTCAGGAAATTTTAGATGTTTAAATGTGCTGTAAATATCAGCACAATTTGATAATGTTAGAATTTTAAAATCTCTTATACTTTTGAGCAAATTAACCCTTGGGGTTTCTATCTATCTATCTATCTATCTATCTATCTATCTATCTATCTATCTATCTATCTTGTAAATAATTACTCAGCATACAAGGAGTTACACGGCTCAAAAATGGCACCAGGGTGGCACAAAAAATTTCAAAGTAATAGAGAAAGGAAGGCCTACACTGGCATCAGCAATACAGATCTCCAAGGAAGTACTAGGGGGCAGTAAATTCTGGAAATAATTAATCTGTGGTGAGACAGAGCTGGAATAGAATAACTTACAGTAAACTAGAGGGATGTCTGAATATCTATCTATCTATCTATCTATCTATCTATCTATCTATCTATCTATCTATCTATCTATCTATCTATCTATCTATCTAGAAAGCCCATGAAGGTTTGTGGCACCAAAGTGATCCATGCGTAATTGCAAGATCTCAAAGCAAAGTACAAAAAAGAAAATAAACATGAGAGTTGACTGCCTCAAAATGGCCGAGGAGCCAGTTTTAAGAGCTGGGAAGTTGAAGAGGTGGGTTCAGGTGGCTGAAAACATTGAAATGGCATAATTGGTAGGTCTGTCAGTCATCCTTTCTGTAGAGGGAGGAAGAGAAGAGATTTTTAATTGACAGCTCCAACCCCATCCCATCTCCAACAGGAGATGGACACATTATAATCTGTATTTATAATGGCAATGTGGGCAATTACGAGCTAGAGGGCTGTGCACATCAGTAGTCTGTGGAGTGACCCCGAAGTAATGTCCAGTTCTGTGTTTTGTATAACAGGTGGTGTCAGAGACAGCAATGGGGCTTTGCCCTTTAAGTGCACAGTTGATCTTGATAAAGAGAGAGACAGAGTTAGGACTTAATCGGAACGTCCCAGAACCCAGAAATAGTTCTTGTGGTCGTCTTGGGGGATTTGATGGACTGAGATCAACAATTACTTTAGTAGAGTGTTTCTGAGCTTCAGTTCTGATTGCTCACTGAGGTCCCCGGTTTGTATTGCAAGCAGCTTCTTTTAGTCAGATTTCTTTAATTAGGCAACTGGTTATTTCCCACTAGCTCTCAGAAATCACAAACTAGTTATGCTAATAAATATGTACTCAGTGAAGTGAGAAGTTTTGTCTGTTAGATGGGGAATAATTCATTCTTGCATGTATTATTTATTTATATTTATTACTTATTTCTATTTATCCATCCATCCATTTTCCAACCCGCTGAATCCGAACACAGGGGTCTGCTGGAGCCAATGCCAGCCAACACAGGGCACAAGGCAGAGAACCAATCCCGGGCAGGGTGCCAACCCACTGCAAGACACACACAAACACACCAAGCGCACACTAGGGCCAGTTTAGAATCGCCAATCCACCTAACCTGCATGTCTTTGGACCGTAGGAGGAACCAGAGAGCCTGGAGGAAACCCACGCAGACACGGGGAGAACATGCAAACTCCACACAGGGAGGACCCGGGAAGCGAAGCCAGGTCACCTAACTGCGAGGCAGCTGCGCTACCACTGCGCCACCCATCCATCTATCTATCTTGTAATTAATTACTCATACAAGGAGTTACACACCTCAAAAATGGCACCAGGGTGGCACAAGAAGATTTCAAAGTAATAGAGAAAGGAAAGCCTAAACTGGTATCAGCAATACAGATCTCCAAGGCAGTACTAGGGGGCAGTAAATTCTGGAAATAATTAATGCGTGGTGAGACAGAGCTGGAATGGAATAACTTACAGTAAACTAGAGGGATGTCTGAATATGTGATTTGGAAATATTTGGTGACAGCATTTTGGCAATAGCTCAGAATGCCTTTTGCATTAATGTAGGGAACAGCATATGATACAAAGTTGGGAAAATGGGATCAAGGTTCCCTTATAAGGGTCAAGCCCAGCAAGACTTGCAAATGATCAGTCATACGCTTCCAATTTATTAGATGACAGCAGATGGTCCCATACATGGAAGAATGGGATGACTTTACTCTTTAAGGCAGGCACTCCAGAAACTACTTGAGAGACGGTCTCTTTAATGGATAAATAGGACTGAAGGGTATGGGGCTACTACTGCTCATAAACAAGAGTGACTGTATATCCTTGTAGTGGTTATACATGGGAATGAAACTTCAACTCCCTGCAGTGGCTCTGATTGGTCAACTGCTGAGGGTGCAGTGGCTGCTGGGCACAAGGAGGCCGGCACAACATTTAAAAGGAGGTCAGTTATACAGAGGGATAAAAAAAGTCTTTTGTGTTTCATGTCTGGAGTAGCCTTTCGGTTTGCCTTCCTGTTTTGCAACCTGTGGATTCTTGTTTTGTCCTGGATCGTCTCCTGTTTTGGGTGTATGGACTGTCTGGTGTCTTCCTGCTGCATGAAGACTGTCTGAGGATTTGCTGTCATTCTGTGAAGAAAGGAGCACTCCTGATCCCATTCACATGTCATTTTCTCATCAGGAAATACCGGTAGGACTGATCTTTACATTCAAATACAGCGTGCTGATCTCTGGACTATCTGCATCCATCATTTCACTTCATCATTTGCTATTTTTCATGGACTTCATCTTGTGTGGTTTGTTATTGCTTAGTTCGTGTTTATTATATAATTGCCATAAGAGGAATTGGGGTGGGATAATTGTAGTTTCACATATTTCATTTATTATTGTTTAATACATTCCTTAATTTCTGTTTTATTACCGGTTGCTTTTTTGTCTCTTTGAGAGAGTGTGTGTGAGTTGAGCCAAGGCTGGATGCGTTCCTGGAGTCCCCACCTAAAATATAAATAAATCACCATCATATCGACAGTGTGAACCTTAGCTGGGTTTTAGTCTGCTACATACTTGTGTATACGTATCCAAGGAAATGCTGGCCCCAATTTCAGGACCTGGAAAAACGTGATCTTGGAATAATAATTAAATCTGCTTCTCAACAGAGTCCATATTTAGAATAAACTTGAGAGAAGAGTTTGAGGCACAAACTTTAACTAAGAAAGAAGAATGCATGAGCAATAAATAGGGACAGAAGCTAACATTGTAGAGTTGTTTATGGTACTGGAGAATTGATAAAATCGATGAGCTCAAATATATAGATTGGATCCTAAGACCTTTTACAACTAGGTCAACAGGAGCAACTGTGCTTTGGTTTTTTACTTTCTGCCTCTTTGTTTTTAGGCTTACTTTCCACTTATATTTTCCTCCACCTTAAAAGAATAAGTATCTGTGCGTTTGTCTTGTCGCTATGTCTCTGTCATTCCAAAAGACAAATAGATAGATAGATAGATAGATAGATAGATAGATAGATAGATAGATAGATAGATAGATAGATAGATAGATAGATAGATAGATTTCAAAGGGAAATTCACATACTCCAGCGGCAGCATACTGATACAAAAACAATATTAAATTAAAGAGTAATAAAAATGCAGGTAAAAACAGACAATAACTTTGAATAATGTTAACGTTTACCCCGCCAGGTGCAATTAAAGAGTCGCATAGTGTGGGGGAGGAACGATCTCCTCAGTCTGTCAGTGGAGCAGGATAGTGACAGCAGTCTGTCGCTGAAGCTGTGCCTCTGTCTGGAGGTAATACTGTTTAGTGGATGCAGTGGATTCTCCAAAATTGATAGGAGCCTGCTGAGCACCCATCGCTCTGCCACGGATGTCAAACTATCAAGCTCCATGCCTACAATTGAGCCTGCCTTCCTCACCAGTTTGTCCAGGTGTGAGGCGTTCCTCTTCTTAATGCTGCCTCCCCAGCACACCACCGCGTAGAAGAGGGCACTCGCCACAACTGTCTGATAGAACATCTGCAGCATTTTATTGCAGATGTTGAAGGATGCCAGTCTTGTATAGTCGGCTCTGTCCTTTCTTACACAGAGCATCAGTATTGGCAGTCCAGTCCAATTTATCATCCAGCTGCACTCCCAGGTATTTATAGGTCTGTACCCTCTGCACACAGTCACCTCCGATGATCATGGGGTCCATGAGGGCCCTGAGTCTCCTAAAATCCATGACCAGTTCCTTGGTTTTGCTGGTGTTCAGGTGTAAGTAGTTTGAGTCACACCATTTAACAAAGTCCTTGATGAGGTTCCTATACTCCTCCTCCTGTCCACTCCTGATGCAGCCTACGATAGCAGTGTCGTCAGCGAACTTTTGTACGTGGCAGGACTCCGAGTTGTATTGGAAGTCTGATGTATATAGGCTGAACGGGACCGGAGAAAGTACAGTTCCCTGCGGCGCTCCTGTGTTGCTGAACACAATGTCAGATCTGCAGTTCCCGAGACGCACATACTGAGGTCTGTCTGTAAGATAGTCCACGATTCATGCCACCAGGTATGAATCTACACCCATCTTCGTCAGCTTGATCCCTAAGGAGCAGAGGTTGGATGGTATTGAAGGCGCTAGAGAAGTCCAGAAACATAATTTTGACAGCACCACTGCCTCTGTCCAAGTGGGAGAGGGATCGGTGTAGCATATAGATGATGGCATCCTCCACTCCCACATTTTCCTGGTATGCGAACTACAGAAGGTCTAGGGCGTGGCAGACCTGTGCCCTCAGGTGGTGAAGCAGTAGCCGCTCCATGGTCTTCATCACATGTGACTTCAGAGAGACAGGCCGGAAGTCATTCAGCTCACTAGGATGTGATACCTTTGGGAATGGGGTGATACAAGATGTTTTCCAAAGCCTCAGGACTCTCCCCTGTTCCAGGCTCAGGTTAGAGATGCGCTGTAGAGAACTCCCCAGCTCCAATGCACAGGCCTTTAGCGGTCATGGCGATACTCCATCTGGACCCGATGCTTTGCTGGCACGAAGTCTCCTCAGCTCTCTGCTCACCTGGGCTGCTGCAGTTGTGGGTAGTGATGTCTCTCATATGCTGGTATCAGCAGAAGGATGGGTGGAGGGTGCAGTACTCCAAGGTGAGAGTGGCTTAGGGTGGTCAAACCTGTTAAAGAAGTTGTTCATTTAGTTTGCTCTTTTCACGTCTCTCTTGATGGTGGCATCCCTCTTCAAGCTGCAGCCTGTGATGATCATCCCATCCCACACTTATTTCATGCTGTTATTCTGCAACTTCTGCTCCAGCTTTCTCCTGTACTGCTCCTTCGCTTCCTTGAGCTGGACTCGGAGTTCCTTCTGCACACAATTGAGCTCATGCTGATCACCGCCTTTAAAAGCCGTTTTCTTTTCGTTCAAAAGGCCCTTGGCATCACTTGTAATCCATGGCTTGTTGTTAGCATAGCAGCGTACTGTTCTTACTGGAACTACAATGTCCATACAGAAGTTGATGTAGTCAGTAGTGCAGTCAACAACCTCCTCAATGTTCTCACTATGTGACTCCTGCAGGATATCCCAGTCCGTAGTTCCAAAGCAGTCTCTCAGAGCCTGCTCTGCCTCAGGGGACCTTAATTACATAAGGGCCTTGCCAATGAGCGAGCAATTTAGACGTGGAGGTGGGAACTAATACCATGACACAATCCCCCGGCTGGAATTCTCGGAGTGTCGTGCCACGATCGTAATAACAGGCCTGTGCTGCTTGTGCCACTTCCATATGACTTTTGAAAATAGTTCTGATTTTCCCAAATCTATCCCATAACTGTGTGATATATTCCAAAATATTTGTAGAGGGAAGAGCCTCTCCTTCCCAACCTTCTTTTGAAATATCCAATATACCTCGGGGTTGTCATCCATATAACAATTCAAAAGGAGAGAACCCCGTAGAGGCTTGTGGGACTTCCCGACAGGCAAAGAGAACAAGGGGGAGGAGTTGATCCCAATTCCTCCCATCCCCGCTGACTACCTTGCGAAGCATCTGCTTGAGAGTCTGATTAAACCTCTCCACTAGACCGTCGGTTTGAGGACGGTACACTGCGGTCTTTGAGTGCTTTATTTTCAGTAACTTGGCCGTTTCCCTGAACGTCTTCAAGCTAAAACGTGTTCCTTGGTCCATTAGGATTTCTTTAGGAATACCGACACACGCAAATACTCTTACTAGTTCCCGTGTAATTGCTTTAGATGTAGCTGAGCGCAAGGGAACAGCTTCCGGGTATCGGGTCGCATAATCCACGAGGACTAATATATATTTATGTTCTCGGGCTGAAGGCTCCAAGGGTCCTACAATATCAACCCCAATTCGTTCAAAGGGGACATCAATTAAGGGAAGGGGAACGAGAGGAGCACGGTCCCTCCTAGGAATTTGCCGCAATTGAAATGCTAGACAAGAAATACAAAAATGACGAACCTCCTCGTTAATTCCTGGCCAATAAAATCTGAGCTTAATCCGCTGTAAAGTTTTTTCGGAGCCTAAATGGTCTCCAAGGAGGTGGGCGTAAGCTAATTCACAAACTTGCTGCCAGTAGGTTCGTGGAATTAACAACAGTTTCCGAACCTTCGCCCCATGTTCCGCGACCCGATATAATAGATCATTTTCTATAACAAAGTGAGGTCCTTGTGGCATGGGCTAGTGTGTGCGTTGGCCGTTGACAAGGACTACTGCATTTTTTGCAAATTTTAGGGAGTCATCATTCCACTGTTCCCTTTTAAAAGAAGCCAGTGTCTGTTTAAACTGAAAATAAATATCGGAGAGAGGGTCCGGTCTGACCTCAAGATGAGGGGATTCCTCCTGAATTGTCAAGGCACAGGTGGATGACGTATTTGCCTGCAATGGACGAGGAATCTACCCGTCCTCCTTGTGGGCTTCCGTATCTCTCTCCGCTGGCTGTGTACATGGCGTGGAGACAGCTTGAGACGAGTTATCCCCATCTATAACGAGGCCTAAGTTTTTATCAGGAGTAGTCTATAGTTTACCGCACTTATTTTCTGACCAGTCCCGCCCTAGAATCGCTGGAAAGGGAGGATTAGGGTGGACCGCCATGGGAAATTTTTTTAGTGATCCTCCCTGACTCACGAAACACAGGGCGGTGTTGTACATCCGGGTGTCTCCGTTGGCAAGAGTGCACAAACCATCTCCCCCCCTCCAACTACATCCCACCTCGCTCCCGGGTAGGTCTTATGCCCGGTAGCCCAGGAACTCAGAAACAGGCTCCGATGTATGTGTAAGAGACTTATTCAGTAGGACGTGATCTCTAGGAAATTTACTAGAAGGCCGTTCTGCTCTCCCAGATTTTGAGACTGCCTCGGGTGATTTCATGAGCTTTATAAGCTCTTCCATAGAGTGAAAGTCACCCCAGTCCGACTGGGCAAAGTTTTTAGGGAGGCCTTTTAAGAAGAGAAGGCAGGCTACCTGTTGAACTATCTGGCAGGTGGTTAATTCAAATGGCCTTAGCTATACAGCCACCTGCTCCCAGAAGGCCATATCCTGCTCCTGGATTGATCTCTCTGGATCAAGTACCCAGTTTTTTATTATTTTTGCCTGCTGGACTGGGGATAGCCCATATGTATCTGGGACCTCAGTCTCAATGGGCGGCTCAGCTCTCTCCTCCGAGAGAACATAATAAGCCCTTTTTGTTTCATCCCCAGAAACCAGCCTACGCCTGTATGTCCCCTTCACATACTCCATTTGGTAAGTTATAAGCCCGGGGTTGTATTTTAGGAGCGGAGCCTGTACTGAGTCCTTCCTGACCCCCAAATGCACTCCCCCCCAAACCCCACCTAGAAACTCGGCCCGGTAATTTCCCACCTGGTTATTTACATGTCAGAGCCCCGGTTTCTTCTGGGACTTCATCCTGCCGACTACGCCACTGTCATAAATATGAGTCCAAGACATTATAAAGGTTTGGGGCAGCCACCCGTATATTGTTTTTCCCAGCTGCAAAAGGGTTTTATGCATGATGTGCATATCACAGAGTCCAAAACAGAACTGGCTATAGTAGCCCAAGATGGAAGCTTTAAAGGTCTGGAGAGGAACTGATGTCAGCAAAGGGGCCAGAACCAGAAGTGACATCATCAAACGGGCCAGCCTCGGAAGTAATGTCATCAAAGGGCCGGCTTCGGAAGTGATGTCATCAATGGGGCTGGCTTCGGAAGTGACATCTTCTGAGGCACTGGAACCTTGCAGAATTTCCCGGGAAAGGTCTGTAGGGAACTGGGAAAGACAGTCAGCGCACTCTGCCGCCCCCTGGTCGGATGTTTTATTACAATTACTCAGGCCCTTTAGCTGCCTGCTACTCGCACATGTGTGACAACGCTTATTGGGCAGAATTTAAATACAAGACACAAGATCTGTGAGGTTTCAACTTTAACCACGGTACCACCACACTGTTCTTTTCTGTAATACAGTGTTTCTGAAATTATGGGACGTGAACATGTTTGTAATGGGTCACCACATGATTGTGTAGTAAAATTATTTTTTCCAAGCTCAAATTCTGTGACAGGTGATATTCAATCATCTACATAGTATATTTTTAATTGCAGTAGTGTATAATCTGAGAAGTAGCCTGTAAAGCAGTTTCTTAACCATTTTAATGTCGCAAATCCCCCACAAATGTCAAAGTGGAAGGAGTCCCCCTTGCTTAGTCTATCACAGTTGTCAGAGCTCATGGTTGTCCCTCATGTTGAATCAAGCATGATCAACTGAGTGGGGGATAGAGGTGCAAGAGCAATTATCAGGCAAATGACCCGCTATGACCCTCTTTGAAACCCATTAATATTATTATCAATAGCAACTTCCTACCCACTGGCAGCAACCTATGACCTAATGCTTTAGAAACACTTCTTCTTTCGGCTGCTCTTGTTAGGGGTTACCACAGTGGATCATCTTCTTCCGTATCTTTCTGTCTTCTGCATCTTGCTCTGTTACACCCATCACCTTCATATCCTCTCTCATCATACCCATAAACCCTCTCTTAGGCCTTCCGCTTTTCCTCTTGCCTGGCAGCTCCTTATCCTTAACATCTTTTTCCCAATATACTTAGCATCTCTTCTCTGCACATGTCCAAACCAGCACAATATCGCCTGTCTGACTTTGTCTTCCAACCATCCAACTTGAGCTGACCCTCTAATGTACTCATTTCTAATCCTATCCATCCTCATCACACAACTTTAACTCTCCTACCTCCAGCTCTGTCTCCTGCTTTCTGGTCAATGCCACCGTCTCCAACCCATATAAGATAGCTGGTCTCACCACCATCCTGTAGACCTTCCCTTTCACTCTTGCTGATAACTGTCTGTCACAAATTTCTCCTGACACTCTTTTCCACCCATTCCATCCCTCCTGCACTCTCTTTTTCACCTCTCTTCAACAATCCCCGTTACTTTGTACTGTTGATCCCAAGTATTTAAACTCCTCTACCTTCGCTAACTCTACTCCCTGCATCCTCACCATTCCACTGACCTCCCCCTCATTTACACACATGTATTCTGTTTTTTTCCTACTGACCTTCATTCCTCTCCTCTCTAGAGCATATCTCCGCCTCCCCAGGGTCTCTTTGACCTGCTCCCTACTCTAGCTACAGATCACAGTGTCAGTAGTTCAGAAATACTGATATAAACAATTCTGTTGACTCATCAGAGTTCTCTTTATGAAAATATAATAAATAATCCCTCCACCATCTCATAACATGTGACGGAATCAAACTAACATGACTGACAATAGAGAAATGTATAAGAAAGGAGGAGAAGGGAAGGAATGACACAGACAAGCTTGCGGGGTGAATGGACCACAGCACTAATCAAAATGAAAAATAATGACTATAGCACAGTAAATAGAATGGGGTACACTTATATTGCTATGGCAGTGGCAGTGTTATATGCTAAATGGAATTTCAGTTGCCATGGACAAGTATTCATTGCTCTTTTGTGTTTTGCCATTATGGCATATGTTGATTTGAAATCTGTAACAGAAGATTTCTCATGAAGTTCAACGTGCCTTGTGACTCTGTTTTAAAGCGGTTTGAAAACTTTTAGTCTACCGGTAATGTGAAGAATATGTTGGTCCACTGAGAAACTGTAAGAACACCAGAAAATATTGAAAAGAGTGAGACAGTCAGCAGAGAGAAGCCTTTAGCATTCAGAACAATGCCAGTCAGCAACATTACACAGGCAGGGATATTTTGCCAAATTCTTCATGAATAAAATACAAATAGAGCATAAATTCTTAAAGAATAATTTAGCTTTACATCTCAGCCTTTTTACTTGCTTTAATGAATTATTAAATAAAAACCAGGTTGTTAAATAAAAACCAGGATAACCATTATGGATGTAATCTTGCCTGAAGAAGGGGCCTGAGTTGCCTCGAAAGCTTGCATATTGTAATCTTTTTAGTTTGCCAATAAAAGGTGTAATTTTGCTTGACTTCTCATTAAGTCAAGGTAAATAAACTGCATTGATTAATTAAATTTTTAACTACTTTACTTTTTATCTAACTCAATACAACCCAGATGTCTGTAAAAAAAGACATGTAATGTGTCATGGCTCTCTTGTCAACTGACACAAGTGACCATTCATGACATCCTTTCAAAAATCATTGTAACCTTGCACCACACCTGTAAAGAGGAGGAATTTATTTCAGTCATGTTTACTAAAGCTTACAATTACTATTTACACAGCCAATGACAGTCCTCACAAATGGATTGCATGCTTTGAATTGGGATACATTGATTAATTAGCAGCACATTTACTTTTGACTGTAAAAAATAATATTCATGTCAGAAATATGGTAGTATAAAAAGATAAATCTGACCTTTTTTATTATATGACCATTGCTATTTGTTTATTTATGGCTTTGCTCTCATTACGGTGATAATCCTCTTCTTGGGCCCCAGTATGGTACCGGGTTTCTAATTTGGATCCTCTGATTAAAATGTTTAAGAATTTAATCAAATAATAAAATATCATTAAAACCAAAGAACATTTGACTATATTATTTATTAAATAAAGAAAATATGTGGTGCATTTGTTAGTCTGTAGGGCTGTGGTCAGTACCATTTTCCAATCACCTAACTCTTGAATCTTAATTTAAAAATAGGCACCCTCAGATTTAATTTGATAAAAAATGGGTGAACACTTTACTTATTTTACTAATGACACAATAAGAAGGAGAGAACAGCTATACTGTATGCATGTGTATGCACCCATACTACATTTCTTACATATTACATAAAACCGAACTGGAAGGCATAATGAAACCATTTTTAAAATGCTGTTTTATTTGACCTTGTATTACTTTAATCTCTGGCATCAGCACTGCATATAGAAAATGACCCTTAGGCAAAGAAAAACTAGACAGCAATGTACCACAACAATCACAGGGGCAATGTGATGGAAGAGTAAACACATCAATAAAATTAAAATAATAATTTGATAATGATAATAAAAGGACAAGAGCCTAATATGAAAGACATAACAAAATACAACTCATAAGTGATTCTATTGATCTGAACAAGATACATAAATTAAGCGTTTGTCCATTTGAGAGAATGAAGAGACAGAAGATCATGCATCTTTACAACATACCAGAAAAACACGTTCTGCTCATTTCCACCAAACCTTCTTCTGACCAACCCAGATGAGAAGGTGACTGGAAGTAGCCTTGCCAGTGGTTATGAGATTAGGTTAATAAGGCTCTTGTGACCACTGAGTAAGGAATAAGATGTGTGGCATAATCTGAAAAGCAGCAGAAAGTAAAGTTAGGATAAACAGGAAATGAGTGATTAGTGGTAAGCAGGCCGGACACAGACAGGCAGGCATCGTTATTTGCACCACCATACGTTTATTTACAATTATGTACAACTATTGAACATGCACAAACCCAGTGCCGCAGCACCAATCACCCACAAGTCCAGGCCCCTATACAATGCTTTCTTCGCCACCTCCACTCCTCTCCTCCGAGCTCCGTCCTCTTCCACCCGACTCCAGCCATCGAATGTAGGGAGGTGGCCCCTTTTATACACACCTGCATGTGCTCCAGGTGCCTTCTGATTAGCTTCCGCCGGCACTCCCCAGTGTGGCGGTAGTACTGTCTGCGCACCCGGAAGCACAGGGCAGTTGCCCCCTCGTGGTTTGGAGAAGGCATAAGCCCTCCTCTGGTCCCCCTGGGCTTCCCGGCTGGGTACTATTTCCAGCCACATGCCACAGTACCCCACCACAAGCTGAGACCCTTACAAGCCAGCGGCCCGTCCTGCGAAGGCAAGTTTTCCACGGCGGGAAACCACCATACTTCCCTCCAGGGCCCGGTCCTACAAGATATAAATCAG
The DNA here is from genome assembly GCF_016835505.1 of Polypterus senegalus. NCBI lineage: Eukaryota > Metazoa > Chordata > Cladistia > Polypteriformes > Polypteridae > Polypterus > Polypterus senegalus. Next base: position 55,199,777 of record NC_053170.1, on the reverse strand, counting down.
AACAAGGGGCTTCTCGTTTCATACGAAGGCAACTCTCCCCCCTCTGACCGGCACCCGGTGCTTGCACCTCGGTCCCCCTTTTGAGACCTCCATGCCCCCCATGTTGGGACATCAGACAGAACCGCATGCGCCCCCGTTACCTCAGCCAGCTGTGGGGTTTCCCTCTGCCTCCGCAGAGAGCGGCCCTTCTCTGGACGTGAGCACCCAGCATACTTCCATTCCTATCGGAGGAACCGGCTCTCTTCATTCGATTTCTCCTCTTTCTCTGGGACGCCGTGATGGTTTGGGTCTCCCTTTGGGAAAGGCATAGACTTTGTCCAGTCTGCGTCCCTGTAGTGCGACGTGAGGCCGATGTTGGCTTGGGGTGTAGGGCGCTAAGACCTGGGGCACACATCAGCCCACGTCCTAGCAGTCCTCTTGCTTTCTCCGCTCACCCGCAGCCGGATCCACTTGTGAAGCCCCCCCCCCACTCAGCCTTTTTGGTGGGGTCTCCCTTATTTTTTACGGGGCCGGTTACACTCGCCTGCCCGCCGTGCCTCTCCGCCAAAGGATCCAACGCTTACCGATCCACCCAATGTCACAGCGTCTTCACGGACGCGACTGTCTTCCCCTCCAGCTTCTCGAATTCCTTTCGGAGGGCACGTAACACCTACAAAAGTGACTCTGTGGGCTGAAGGCACTCCTCCAGCTCGCGCTGAGCCGCTGGCAAGCATAGAAAATCAGCCAACGAACACCTCTCCAGTCCTCCTGGGTGTCCCGTCTGGGTACCACCCCCAGCTGCGTGCCACAATATATATATATATATATATATATATACAGTGGTGTGAATAACTATTTGCCCCCTTCCTGATTTCTTATTCTTTTGCATGTTTGTCACACAAAATGTTTCTGATCATCAAACACATTTAACCATTAGTCAAATATAACACAAGTAAACACAAAATGCAGTTTTTAAATGATGGTTTTATTATTTAGGGGAAAAATCCAAACCTACATGGCCCTGTGTGAAAAAGTAATTGCCCCTGAACCTAATAACTGGTTGGGCCACCCTTAGCAGCATAACTGCAATCAAGCGCCATGTATAACTTGCAATGAGTCTTTTACGGCACTCTGGAGGAATTTTGGCCCACTCATCTTTGCAGAATTGTTGTAATTCAGCTTTATTTGAGGGTTTTCTAGCATGAAGCACCTTTTTAAGGTCATGCAGGTCATAGCATCTCAATTGGATTCAGGTCAGGACTTTGACTAGGCCACTCCAAAGTCTTCATTTTGTTTTTCTTCAGCCATTCAGAGGTGGATTTGCTGGTGTGTTTTGGGTCATTGTCCTGTCGCAGCACCCAAGATCGCTTCAGCTTGAGTTGACGAACAGATGGCCGGACATTCTCCTTCAGGATTTATTGGTAGACAGTAGAATTCATGGTTCCATCTATCACAGCAAGCCTTCCAGGTCCTGAAGCAGCAAAACAACCCCAGACCATCACACTACCACCACCATATTTTACTGTTGGTATGATGTTCTTTTTCTGAAATGCTGTGTTCCTTTTACGCCAGATATAACGGGACATTTGCCTTCCAAAAAGTTCAACTTTTGCCTCATCGGTCCACAAGGTATTTTCCCAAAAGTCTTGGCAATCATTGAGATGTTTCTTAGCAAAATTGAGACGAGCCCTAATCTTCTTTTTGCTTAACAGTGGTTTTGCGTCTTGGAAATCTGCCATGCAGGCCGTTTTTGCCCAGTCTCTTTCTTATGGTGGAGTCGTGAACACTGACCTTAATTGAGGCAAGTGAGGCCTGCAGTTCTTTAGACGTTGTCCTGGGGTCTTTTGTGACCTCTCGGATGAGTCGTCTCTGCGCTCTTGGGATAATTTTGGTCGGCCAGCCACTCCTGGGAAGGTTCACCACTGTTCCATGTTTTTGCCATTTGTGGATAATGGCTCTCACTGTGGTTCAATGGAGTACCAAAGCTTTAGAAATGGCTTTATAACCTTTACCAGACTGATAGATCTCAATGACTTCTGTTCTCATTTGTTCCTGAATTTCTTTGGATCTTGGCATGATGTCGAGCTTTTGAGGTGCTTTTGGTCTACTTCTCTGTGTCAGGCAGCTCCTATTGAAGTGATTTCTTGATTGAAACAGGTGTGGCAGTAATCAGGAAATTGAACTCAGGTGTGATACACCACAGTTAGGTGATTTTTGAACAAGGGGGCAATTACTTTTTCACACAGGGCTATGTAGGTTTGGATTTTTTCTCCCTAAATAATAAAAACCATCATTTAAAAACTGCATTTTGTGTTTACTTGTGTTATATTTGACTAATGGTTAAATGTGTTTGATGATCAGAAACATTTTGTGTGACAAACATGCAGAAGAATAAAAAATTAGGAAGGGGGCAAATAGTTTTTCACACCACTGTATATATAGATAAGGCCTGGGAAAGTTAATGCATTAATTTTTGCTTCGGAAGTTAACTGGGTTCAAAGCTAAAGCGCTGTAAGTTTGGCAGACACTGGTTATAATAGGATAAATTAAGGTCACATGTGATTGCATTCGTTTTCTTTCCTCCCTCATACTGCTTTATCACCTTTATTTTGGTGTCAAGATCCATTGCCTTTTTCCTGTAATTGTAAGACAAATGTAACTAAAAGTAGTCGAAACCGCTGCAGGTAATGAACTGAGATTGAGATGAATGAGTTACGGCATACAGAACTGGTGTGGTGAAAACTGTCATTTGACCGTGAGACACAGTAGCTGTTGTAAATCAAATGGTCATAAGATGACGACTACCTGTCTGTGTGTGTATATATATATATATACGTTTATTTTTGGTTTTCCAGTTAGAGCACAGGAAGGTCAAGTTACTTGCTCATGGTCACACAGGGTCAGTAGTGAAATTTGAACCCACAGCCTCAGGGTGTGAAGTCCTAGACCAATTTGCAATACTGTATGTGCACAAATAATCATGCATTTGTCAGTGTGCTTAGCAGCTGAGTAGATTTGTGATCTGTAGGTTAAAGCTAAATCTAGTAGTACAAGTGCTACTTGGTGGTTCTTTACCAATGGGGATTGAAAGAAGCAGGTAGCCATAAAGTCTCTGAATTTTTAGCTGGGGTGAAGGTGTTAACATTGTCTCAACTGGTGGGAGGAATAAAATCTCTTAAATGTTGTGAAAGGTCTGAGAGGTAGTTCAAAAGAGTGTCTATTGCTTACCACGGATAACACTTTAGGCACCCACTACCTTTTTTGTAAATTCCAGTTTTAATTAGTGAATTTTTGGGTTTATGGATGTAAAACAGCATCTGCCTACAACGTGAATAAAAGAAAAGAACTGGTGGACTGTTTGCGAGAAAAAGAAAGGCTGTCAGTGTTCAAATTGTAGTGGTGGAGAATTGCACGTTCTCGGGCACTACCATTTCCAATAATCTACCATCAATTTTGGTCAAGAATCTTAGCAGTTAAGAAAGTCTGGAATGTCAAATGAAACTGTTAGTATTTTCTACATGTCTGTTGTTGAAAGTACTTTGACCTTCTCTATAACTGTATGATATAGCATTATCTCTGCCGGGAGCATGAAAGTGCTGTGCACCAATTGTAAAGCTATATTATGACACCTGCCCACTGCGAATTAAGTTTACACTTTCAGATGGTAATGTGAAGTCCTAAAGACTTTATTTGATAATCTGCACCCTAACCATATTGGCCTTAGAGATTTGGGTACCAATTTGAGGAATATGCCTATTTTTTAAATAAGTAATTTGTAGTTAATAATTACTTATAAGTATCCTGTTAAAAGTATTTGTTGATCCCATTTACCTATTACAGGATCACTGTAACCTTTTTGTGCCAGGATGAATCCAGTGTTGGATGGCACACTATCAAGTACACCCACACCAATTCATACTTGGAAATGTTGGAGTTATTAATTAGATTTTCATGCGTGTATTAGAGAGGTGAGAGGTATTTGAATTAAACAGGGAAATCCTAAATGGGGGCCAAAGATGCCTCAATGTCAGGTCCCTGGGTCTATAAGGTCACAACACCAAGCACTGTACATATAAAAAACATATTAGAAGTACATAAACGGTAAAGGAAGTGCATTTTCTTCTACATCAGTCTGATAACATGTGGGTGTAAGACGTGCTGTTTCTTGAAAAACACCTGCTGTTTTTGGTCACACCTAGAGTGTTTAAAGTAATTAATTAAACACAGTTTACTTTGCATGGAAGGTAATGGACTAAAGCAATCCATCTTTATTTTATGTAGAGACAGAAGTATAGTTCTAGATAGGGTGACAGATAAAGATTGTCTTTAGGCTTATTTTAAAAATTACAACTGAGGGAGTACCATGAACAAACCATTGTAAAGAGGAAGAAAACCAGGTTTTCAGTTTTGGATTTTATTTCACCTAGCACTTGCATTCTGTGTGTCTTTACCTTTAAATTAAGAATGAATTATGTTTGTTATTTTTTTAAATTGGCATTGTTATGGAGAGGACTTCATGTGCTTGAGCCACTGACCTTCAAGAGTCCCCCACACCTCATTTTATAAACTCAGGCATCCCGCCCCCATGATTTTCGAGAACCCTGCCCCTCTCCCCCAGCTCTTTGTTCTTACATGCATGTACGACTCGCACAAATCTCCGCAGGAGAAGCCCCACCCTCTCTTCTACTGGCACGAAACCCCACACGGGACCACCTTGCCTGCTCATATAGGAGTAGAGACATAATCAGAAAGGGGATAAACCTTAAAAAACTGCTAAAACTAACAACAAGTCTGTTTCCAAATTGTAAAATGTCATTGCATGTGACTGAAGTCCACTACTCGAGTCTGCTGAAAAAGTTACACGTTGGAAAGGGTATCTCTAAGGCTGAGCCCAGACACCCTGCAAAATAAACTCTGCTGCTTGTATCTTAGAACAAGTTCTTTCAGTCACTACCCGTGGCTCATGACCACAGGTGAGGGTGGGAATGTAAATTCGACTGGTAAATTGAGAGCTTTGCCTTTTGGCTCAGCTCCCTCTTTAGCATGACTGACCAGTACAATGTCTGCATCAACTGCTCTGATCCACCTCAGATCCCATTCATTTAATTAAATAATACAACATTGTTTTTATGATTCAGGTTTGATTGACCTTTCTGCTGTTGGCTGTCCTGTTATTGAAACAAAAAACAAATGTTGGCACAAGTTTAATTTTACATTGTACATTTATAGAATTCCTCTGTATTACAAGACCCATTCAACCTGTCACTGATGTGGACCCCCAAGTACTTGTAGGAGTGCACCAGTTCTGTATTCACTCCCTGAATAGTAACCAGACATGGAGGCTGATTGGTGCGGTGAAAGTCAATGACCAGCTCCTTAGTTTTGATGATGTTTAGATGCAGACAATTCTCTCTGCACCAAGAAACAAAGTTCTCCACCTGTCACCTATCCTCTGTCTCTTTCCCCTGTCACAAGAAAGACAAAGAGTCATGGGAAAGGTTTGGGGCAGCCACCCATATAATATTTCCCGGCTGCAAAAATAATTAAAAAGAACAAACATGTTCACAGAGACCAAAACAGAACTGACTGCTGCCTTAAGATGGCCGCTTTTAAATGCAAGTAGAGGAAGTGATGTCATCAGGGCCGGAACCGGAAGTGACATTGTTGGTTGCCCCAGAAACCAGGCGGGACTTCCCAAGAATGGTCTGCAAGGAATTAAGAGAGAGAATCAGTGCACTTCGCCACCCTCTGGTCAGGCGTGGAATTACGTTTATTGAAGCCCTTTAGTTGTTCCCTAGTCGTGCGTGTGTGACACCCATTATCAATACATATGGGCTCATTGTGACACTTATTTGGGTCAGTATTGATAGTAAACTGATCACTCCTACCACTTTCTTTTATGTGGACCCGTTCCCTGGATCAGAATGCTGCTGCTGGAGTATGTGAATTGCCCCTAGGGATTAATAAAGTATCTATCTATCTATCTATCTATCTATCTATCTATCTATCTATCTATCTATCTATCTATCTATATCTAAACCACTCCCTGCATAACAAGAGCATATGTAAACCATTTAGCCTAGGCTTTTTTGCACTATAGAAGTAGCAGAGACCAGATGGGATACATGGAACATATACCGGAAAATAGGATGTGCTAGAATATCATGCCTTTCAATAAGTGTAAACAGCTAGAGGTTGCAGCAATAAGGAGAGCTGCCAAGAGCAGAAGTGCTTACTTGTTTCAGGCTGTGTGCTGTAACCACTGTCCTGTGTCATATATTTCACATGTTGGGACCCAATGGAGAATAAAAGAGAGGTCTAAACAGGCCAATAAGTCTGCAGTCAGGACGTGAACCGGAGAAAATGAGAAATTGGAAAAAACAAGGTGAGAGAGGGTGTGTTTATGATTTCTCAAAAATGCCATGTTTAAGTCATCCATCCATCAAACAGTGAGCAATAAAATGACACAAACAGAAATAAAGGAAGACAAAAAAAAAAAATGAAATGGCATATGCTGTCTAGACCAGCACAACTGGGATGTTTCAAGTGTATATACAGGACAATTTATTATACTTATTCACACATGCATATATAAAATTCTGTTGTTAAAGACTGGCACAGAACTAACAAAACTTGTGCAAAATTAATATTTTCAGTTGCCCAGCATGCATTATTGCAATATGCTGATTGCTAAAATGTAATCTTGGCTTTTCGCAACCATTAATAGCAGAAATTGAACAACTTTGAAGAGGTGGGGAGGAGGTAATGTTGGCTTATAAACATTACCACACTTTAGAAAAATTGTGACATAAAACATATTTAAAAAAACAGTTAACATAAAACTGTATTAATGCGCTGGAAGGAGAAATCAGGCAAGCCATAATTAAGAGACGTTAACATAGCTGGCAGATGGAGAATGGTTTGCACTTTAAACCTCAATGATACTAAGGATAATGTGTTGCTAAATTACACTATCTCCCTGATATCTTATTGTGAAAAAAAGTCTATATCCTTGTTGGTTATATTTTAATATTTTTGGTAGGTAGGTGCATTTGCATGACAGTAAAAGATGCCGTATATCATATTAATTAAAGAAATCATTAAAGAGTTTCTTTAGAGGTGGTCAACAACAGTAAAAATACAATACCATATCCGGTTTCTAAAGTGATTTATAATAACATCTTTTTAAATTTACATCTTACTCACTGCATGTCCTTAATAATAAAATGAGTACTTCAGCAGATGCAGCAATGCTAATGATTGTTTACAGATTCATGTTCAAGTGTATATCACTCTGTAAAGTATTTTGCAGTATTGCCATCTTATGAACACACTATTTTTTTTTTTAATTTTATTAACTTTATTGGAAGAAACTAACATTCCATATAATCATGTCAAACCAGAATTCAGCCCCAACCCGAGAGAAAGAGGGGAGAGCTAACAGCATGAGCAAATCTTTAAAAACAACAAATAAACGAGAATGTCTTTCACCACCGATATAATTGCTAATTCTAGGATTTGATTAATTAGATCTTGCCATATTTTAAAAAGTTTTGAACAGATGCTCTAAGTGAGATTTTTTTTTTCAAATAGTATAGAACATCGGTTACACACTGACTTTTAACAGGTGAGCTGGGATCCTTCCATTTGTGCAAGATAAGTCTATGTACTAGTCGTGTGGTATAAGCAAAGCCATGCTATGTAAAACAAAGATGAGATAGTTGAAAATTTGGTTGCTAAGTTTCTCAAGTCAATATAATGATTGTACAATTTGTCCATCACATTTAAGAATTAATATGTAAAAAAAAGAGTCACAAAATGTTTTAAAAATTGGGTCTTGGAGTTTCTTTTTTACTGAAGCGGTTGACAATTTCCATTGTATTGTATTGTGTTTTTGTGAAGTGCATGTATCTTTGTTTGGATATTTTCTTATATTATATAATATCATGTCCACTCAGATTCAGTTGTAGGAGCCATTAGGTTGAAATAACATTCATCCATCCATTTCTCAAACTCACTTACACCATTACAGGGTTGCATGCTGTTGAAATCTGCCCTGTCAGAACTTGTTTTAATGTACAATGAACCTAGAAGCGGTGACATCTCAGTATAGCACACTCATACACATATTTACACAACAGTAAATAAAATATAATATATACGTAATTTGAATATTATAAACGTTTTGAGACACTACAACTGTTGTTTAGTTATAGCTTACTTTTGTCAAGTGAAATAATATTTGACATTCAGAGACAGAAATCTGTATCTGACCAGAAAGCAGGAGACAGAGCTGGAGGTAGCAGAGTTAAAGATGCTAAGATTTGCATAGGGTGTGATGAGGATGGATAGGATTAGAAATGAGTACATTAGAGGGTCAGCTCAAGTTGGACGGTTTGGAGTTGACTGTCAGAGAGGCGAGATTGTGTTGGTTTGAGCATTTTCAGAGGATTGATGCTGGGTATATTGGGAGAAGGATGCTAAGGATAGAGCTGCCAGGGAAGAGGAAAAGAGGAAGGCCTAAGAGAAGGTTTATGGATGTGGTGAGGGAAGACATGCAGGTGTTGGGTGTCACAGAGCAAAATGTAGAGGACAGTAAGATAAGGAAGAAGATGATATGCTGTGGCGATCCCTAACAGGAGCAGCCGAAAGAAGCAGAAGGAGACAGATATCTGTATGGTTATGTTTGCATTACAAGTTGCATTGCCCAATTCCGAATTTTTGCTCAGCTCAGATTTGCCTGCCTTGTAATTGTAGTTGTATTTCACAAGTCCAAGTGACCTGTATCTAACTGTAAACTGAACGCATCTGTCCTCTGCACATCAATACGTTTGTGTATGAGTAACTGCTTCAAAAACAACAAATAACTTCATATTTATTAGATGACTCATGATATTAAAACCGACAAAACAAACACGCTTATAGCTAGCTCATGCATCACAGTTTGCTCTGGAGGATGGTAAACAGTTTGTCAGCTGTACATGATTAGGTCAAGAGATGAGAAAAACTCACATGTCTGTCTTCTGCAGTTTTCACAGCTATTGCAGATACCAAAAGATGAGTGAGTACAAGAAAGGAACCAGCAATGGTGGGATCATGACTGTAGCCACAGCTGTCGCTCTACTCCATTGTTGCTTTGCCACTCTGTCGCTTGGCCATGAACCAGATAACGGATCTGATCTAGGGCCACATGTGAAAGTAATTTGATTTGAAAAGATTGGATTTATGTGTCCACACAGGCCTAAGAGCCTCAGGTTTGTGTCACATCAAAGCAAAAATCAGATTTCAGTCACCTCAGCCTACTAATGTGAATGTAGACTATGTTGATCCCAAATTCTGTAAGATGATGTACAAATAGTATTTAAACATGAATATCCAGAGAGTCACTTGGGTAGCAATCTAAATTAGAATATCAATACAGAAAATAAACCGCCTCAATCCAATTCAGGGTTGCAAATGGCTTAATGCAAAAAATATTTATTCTAAACCCAATGTTTGCTTATTCCTTGTCCATAAACTCAGACGAGTTTACTGTAGTGTGATATTTTTTAACAACTCTTAATTAAATTTAGAAGATACTGTAAAACAGCACCCAGTCAATAAAAGGTATGGAAAAAGTAGCATCTGAGATCGAAAGATAAATCATCATCATCAAATAATTAGAACCCACCAGCTCCATCCCCCTATCTCCAGCAACCTCACCATCTACACCATTTGGAGCAAACAAAAAAACATTTCTTAAAGCATTGCTGTACCCATCATCTGAAATAACCTTCATCCAATAGAGGCAGAACAAAGGACAGAATGGGTAAGTAGAATTAAGAATATTAAGTAGACATGACCCAACTCTTACTGTAGTCCTTGACCACTCTATAGGAGATACTTTAAAATGTTCAGGTAAGAAGCGTTTTGCATTTAATCTGAGGTCAGGTCAAGATGAACAGAATTGCAGTGAATCCCTGGGAAGTTGGAACATGAAGCAAGACTGTAAAGTTTTCTTTTTATTATTGTATACTTCTGTTTCTGTAGCCATCAATCTTAGAGAACCAACCTTGAGCTTTGATAACTATGTCTAAAGTATTCACTGTGCTGTGAGAAACTGCAAAATACAATGTTGGCAGGCTCTGGTATAGGTGTGTACCTTTCTTCTATTTGGCTAAAAAGGGTGTGGATGATAATGGAGGAGTGACCCTTCCACATCCCACCCTCAGATGCCAAAGAGTTCTCACTCACTCACTATATCCTTGCCTTGATTGAGGGCACATAACCTGAAACAAAACAAGACAGCTGGGAGTAGAGATATCATCAGCATCTTTCTGCTTCTGCATGCACTGAAGGAAGATTTAAAGCCCCCGTATTGTATGATTCTGTGTATTTCCATATACCTGCTGTTACTGGTTTTAATGTAAATAAATATCACAAGCTAAAGCTTAAAAGTTAATGCCTTTGGATGATCATTACTAACATTGCCATGAGATTAGATTTTCCATTGCTTGTTTAGCTGAACTCCTGCTACTACTCTATTTTGTGATAAAAACTGTGTTGAAGTAAAGGTTTAGAAATAAAAGGCAGTCCTAGTCAGCAGGGAACCTGCCATTAGAGGTTCCTAGAATTGAATACAAGTGGTGCAGTATGGACCGTGAGACGGCTAAGACCTTACAGGTAACAGGTATAAAGTCAGTTTTGACATTTCTTCCTATCCTTCATTAAAAAAAGAACCAATGCTGATGTCACGTTACTTTTACTTGTGAGGCATGTTAGGGTTGCGACAGCAGTTGCTGATCTCATTGCAAGAAGATGTCAATTTAAATAACTAATAATCACGGCCTTTGTTACATTTAGCAATCACATGCTGACTTTCCAGTACAGTCCTGCTCATCCCTATAGCCTGATAAAGCCTGTACTGTACAAAGAGTTAACAGCTGTGGTGATATCTCAGTCATTTCCCAGTAGTCTCAACCATTTTCTACTTTTATCCATTCTTTCTTGGTTTGTAAACACAAGACATCAGACAGATGAGTAATGTCACAAACATGTGTGTTTCTTGTTCCTCCTCACTATATTTTGTACATTGTACTTCTGGATGAACATTAATTAGTTGTCAGCTCTCGTGCACTCACAGCCTACCCCTCTGACTAAAGGCAAAATCAAACCTTGATTTTATCAGAGTGAGTTGTAGACTAGTCAATCTCAGTCATTCAGCATGTCACTTAATTGACTGCATTCATGGGGGTGCACTGTGGACTGCCTCCAACTCCCTACGATTATGTAAGTAATGGCTACAACTAAAAATTGCTGGGAAAGTCATCTAATGTTACATAGGCTTAAGATAACACGAAAAACGAATCACATACCTACTCTCCCAACTTTTATTGAAATATCAGAAGAACCATGTATTTATGCTGCTGATAATTCCAGAAAAATTATATTAAAAAGGGGTAATTTCCAAAATTTACAAGTGGTGGTAGCTGGGTCTTTCTACCTAAAGACCACCACTATTTCAGCAACAATTAAATATAAGCATAACATTAAAACAATTGCAATGAGAAGCTTGTCTTTCCTATTCACCTTCATTCTCCATCAGATCAAGATCTGAAGGTCCATAAAGTCCTGTTCTCTACCACACTACTTGGTAATGTATTCCATATGTCTATGGTTCTTTATGTTAAGAAAAACTGACCTCCTGACAAAAGAGAGACAAGGAAAATGCAGAAAGATGTAAAAGTGATAATAATTGAGGAGAGTAAGGATCAGTTAGAACATTAGAACAATCTAGATGAGAACAGGCCATTCAGCCCAACAAAGCTTGCCAGTCCTATCCACTTATTTCTTCCAAAAAAACATCAAGTCGAGTTCTGAAAGTCCCTTACGTCCTACTGTCTACCACACTACTTGGTAGAGTATTCTAAGTGTCTATTGTTCTTTGTGGAAAGAAAAACTTCCTAATGTTTGTGCAAAATTTACCCTTAACAAATTTCCAACTGTGTCCCCGTGTTCTTCATGAACTCATTTTAAAATAACAGTCTCGATCCACTGCACTAATTCCCTTCATAATTTTAAGCACTTCAATCATGTCTCCTCTTAATCTTGCTTAAACTGTATAGGCTCAGCTGTTCTAATCTTTCCTCATAATTCATCCCCTGTAGCCCTGGAGTCAGCCTAGTTGCTCTTCTCTGGACCTTTTCCAGCTCCCCTTTTTGTAGCCTAGAGACCAAAACTGCAGACAGTGCTCCAGATGAGGCCTCACCAGTGCATAATAAAGCCTGAGCATAACCTCCTTGGACTTGTGCTCCACACATCGTGATATATGAGCTAACATTCTATTTGCATTCTTAATGGTTTCAGAACATTGTCTGGAAGTCAATAGCTTAGAGTCAACAATGACTCCTATATCCTTCTCATAAGGTGTGCTTTCAGTTTTCCGACTGCCCATTGTGTATTCAAACCTATCATTTTTACTTCCTATGTGTAAGAGAAGATAGATAACCAGAGAGCAGCTCCATTAGGACAGTTCCAGAACATGTTGGAGAAAAGTTCCCAAAGTGTTAAATGGGTAATGTACTGTATACAGAGCTGTTCTGAATCTAGACATAATGAAAATTGCAACCTAGGAGTAAAATAAACCCTGTGAACAAAATAGTATTGTATGTGCTGGTGCATTAGGATTTTTAAGGCTAGCTTGACATTATTAAAGGTAGTATGCCAACACAAAAGAGCAAATAAGGGAAGATTCAAGGTCCATTTTCACATTAGGGGATAGGCACCCTGCCAGCATCCCGCAAGACGACATACATAGCTGAAACCGGCTTAACAGACCAAGCTGGAAAATATGTGTTGGTAATGGAGTAGAAAAAAGAATTCCACACATCTTGGGGACAGATGTGATCTGCTGATAAAAGAAAAAGAAGGTAGAATCAGAAATTTTGAGCAAAGAAACTGGAATGTAAAGAGTCCAGAGCTGTAGTATAAATTTCCAAATGTGCAAATTCCCAAAAGACACCCACTGATGGAACAAAATAGGTTGCCCTCTGATATCAAGACCTTTATTAAAAAATAGCCATGTTACCTGACATGTAATAGAATAAATGTAAAAACTTTTGATATCTCTTTACAAACATGTACCTTCAGGACCTTTCCCCTCTTGACTGGCACTCCTTTCTGTTGAGTGCCTTCCCTTAAAGCCTGCCTCTCAGGATTTTGTCATTTTGAAACTTCTTGCTAACCTCCTGTCTACTTTTATACCCCTCATCTTTGAAGGTGGCTCTTAGCATGACTCCTACGCCCTTGCTTCTCCTCGTGTGTCTCACGCTCACACTTCTTCTTTCGAACAAATTTACAAAAGCCAAATTGGCCAATTACAAAAAAAAGCCAAACTGACCAATCAGATTGCTCTGAAGGATTGGACGCGCAGATCTTAGGATTTTATTATATAGTAGATATTGGCAGACTGTCTTCACTTTGAGCTCCTCTGTCTGGTGTAGTGGCCTGACAAATCAAGATTTCAAAAAGCTCCGACAGTTCATTAGACAGTCGACCAATGTTATAGGTTTTAATGTGGATGAGTTGATATGAGTGTGGCAGATGGAGGTAGTAAAGAAACTGGAAAACATCTCAGCTGTTGGCTGCCACTTATTATGTATGGCATTTACCTTTAATAGATTATTAAGGTTAGTCATCTTAATGACCTACAATAACTGGTCCAGGAATTTGTTTCTCCCTGGTCCTATACATTTTCAATCAAAAAAAGTCACAGGTTGCAAATATTGAATTTAAAAACCATAATTAGTCATTAGTTAATTTAGTGTCATCTTTCAACCATTGTCACTCATGATTAAAATCCCATTTAAAGGAACCAACTAGTCTGCTAGCTTTATTATTTGTGTATACCCAAGGCTACAGTAAAAAAAAAGGTTATCAGTAAAATAAGAATGTTGTTAAATTCAACCATCCCGGCAGTGTGATTATTTTATCCCTGAATGTCAAGAGAAGCATTTTGCTTTATTTTTCATGAGCTGCTGCAATGAAAAAATACATTGGGGAAAGACATTATGATCCAACATACAGCCATCCTTTTAACTCCTTTACCAAAGCAGAGAAGACTGGCAAGAAAAAGAAATTTTTCAAACTGGTATTCAATCCAGAAGGGGCTATTTAGGCATGCAAATGCAGCACAAAGGCTAGTTATCAAATAGTTAAGTTGATAGTGTAGCATGGCAGGGGAGTTTGGGATTCACTCCCTCACGATAGTTATTGAGACAATTGCACCTGAGTAAAAACAGAAGCTAATGAATGAAGTCCTTCGAGGAACAATGCAGCCTACAGGGATAAGGACTTGTCTACAGATATTAAAACATAGTTGGTGAAAAGGCTCACAAATGTGACTTCTTTTTAATTGCATGCAGTGAGGCCACTGACCTAACTGATGCTGTGCAGCTCTTGCTTTTCCTGCAAGCAGCAGATGATGATTTTTCAATGACAGATGAGCTAGTTGACCTATAAAGCCTGGGGTCAACAACAGGAGAGGTGGATATTATTCTGTCACTAGGCCATCAAAAGCCTGAAGCTACCTTGGCAAAATTTGTGTGGAGTAATTACAGATGGGGTTTCTGCTATGATAGACACACACAATTGACTGGCTTCTTTAACATTCAGGAAGCTAAGCAAAGAGGGGGAGATGCAGTTGGTCTTCACCGCATTATAGATACGGAGGGCCTGCATGTAAAAAGCAATTGTCATGCACATAGTTGTTAATATTCTGAACTCTATTCAATTGAATATTCTCCACCAAAACAATTTAAGACATTTTACCATGTAGCTGAGAGTGAGTATGAGCTGTCATTATACCTTTTTTAACTCAGAAAAAAGAGACAGATCAGGTTTTCAGGGGGAGGCAACAGCCACAGCTTGAATGGGACAAGCCAGAATGACTACCAAAAATTATTGTTCCTATTGTCACACATGTGTGCATGGCAGGAAGCTAAAGGGCTTGAATGAGGGTAATTCCACACCAGACCAGAGGGTGGCGAGGTACACTAATCCTTTCTTTCTTTCCACTGCAGACCAATTACAGGAAATTCCACCTGGCCTCAATGACGTCATTTCTGGCCTCGAAGATGCTACTCCTGGTTCCAGTCACAATTATTTCACTTCCTCTGCTTTTTAATGTTTTTGCAGCTGAGTATGTGGGAGGCAGCCCAGAACCTTTTTATGGCTGTTTGTCTTTTCTTTGACACTATAATTATACTCAGCATTATTTTACAAATAAAAAATGAAGCGGTGCCAAAAATGTCTTCAAACATCAAAGCCTTTTTACCAAATCTGCATCTGTTCGTGGAAAAGCTGAGTGAACGAAATGATTTGCACTTATTGCAAATATTTTCAAAATGTAATGCTAGCAACAAAATATGTAGTCGTATTTGCATCTCTGACACAGGAGTCTATAAGAAGCTAATTTTAGACTCTCACAGGTTGAGAAGGATATCCAAGTATTCTTATGTCCATTGATATGAATGAAAGCAGTTGTAGCCCAACATCTGGAGCTGGAAGATGAAATACTTCACAGTAATCATCACCAACTGCCTGTACTGGAGCTCTGCTGTAGCCTGCACAAGACAAGTCAAGGAACTGTGTCATGCAACTCCACATGCAGGCATTGGCTCTCTCTCAGCTGGACTATTGCAACTGTCTGGTGGCAGAACTTTCTTCAGTTGCTACCAGACATCTCCAGCTCCTCCAGTATGCAGCTGCCCGACTTGTGTTCTCGGTTCCTTGTTTCACTCCTACTACTCCTCTCTCCATAGGCTTCCTTTTACTTCATGGATCAAGTTCAAAATTCTTATCTTGGCCTACAGTTCTCTGATCAGTTCTGCTCCTCAATCTTTCTGATCCTTGGTTTCTCCATATGTCTCTTCAAGAAGTCTCCGTTCTGCCTTTGCCTGTCTATTGACGTTCCCTCCTCTTGCCAGGTATGCCAGGACTAGACAATGCTTCTCCGTTTTTGTTCCAAAGCTGTGGAAAGGTCTCCCTTTATCTATTCAAACTGCACCCAATTTATGTATTTAGGCATCTTTTGAACATATACCTTTTCATTAAATATTTCGGATCTGCTTAGCTTTTCTCCTACAGGATACCTGCTGGTGTACTGACAAAGACTTTACGATACTGATATTTGTCTTTTTGTCTTAGTTTAGTTGTAGATGTAATTACTGTATGTAGTAGTTCTACTCTGTTGTGTTCACTATTTTCATCTTGTTCCCTGTTGCTTTGATGCTTGCACCTCCATTCTCGCATGTATTATAACTTGCTTTGTAAGCTGCCTTGCATAAAGACATCTGGTAAATGCATAGTAATAATAATCTCTCTATTATATTAAAAACGTTTTCTGTCATGTCCGCGTTATTCAGCCTTGATGACTGCCCTCCACACCGCTCACCCAATCATTACTCCTACTGCGCACATCCTCTCTCTGTACCACCACGTGACACTCTCAGGGTTGCTAACTTGCCCTTCAAATGCAGTTGGTTATATTGGCAAGGCAGAAAAGCAAATTAACACCAGATTATCGATTGCAATAGAAAAACAGCTGCAAGAGCTGATAGAGAACACTGAAAAAAAGAAAATGACTGATAAAGAGCTTCATATAATGAAAATCAGGAACAAAGAGAAATGTGCAATACATGAGAAAGAGAAAAATATCCTGAACAATGTGCAAACAAAAATACTAAAAGCAACCTTTATATAATGTAAGTTAGTGGATAAAGTAATTCATAATAATGTTTTTGACAATGTAATTTAATTTTTTATTTACTTTTTATTATGTTTCATTACATTTTAATTTTCTACTTCTACTTTTATTTATTTACTTTTACTTATGACTACATTTTATTATTCATAAAATAGACAGTTGTAATGAAATAATCACGTAAGTGATTTTCTATTTATAATAACTAATGACCAAACCGTCTTTCTCCCATGCCCCACCATACTCTTGTATATATCATTTCTTTATATACAATTGCTTTCTATAACAGTGGAGTGCCCCAACACCCTTTAAGTGGCTCGGCCGCAAGATAGTGTGCACCGAGTGCCTGTCCTGGGGAGCGAGTAGTGGGCAGAGCCCCCTAATAATAATAATAATAATACCATTACTGCTCAATGTATGTGTGTGTGCAAGTGTTTGAGCTTGTGACCCAGAACAAAAATTTTGTCAGACTTCCAGCAATGTATTATTTGACTTGTGTCAACTACTAGCCTGATCAACTTAAATTTTAAAATGCACGATGTAGAGAATCAGTCTGTTACCTGTCCCCCTCTTCAGTATACATTTATCAGCCTTACAATGATGTTCTGGTGAAGCGTGGAGTCTGCCCATTTACCTTTCCCCAGGCAGAATAATTAAGGTTTTATTTATTTTAGATGGCAGTTTTGTTTCTAATTATTAAACAGTTGCTAAAATATGAGAAATGAATGCTAATTAGGCAGCATGTATGTTTATGTTCAGTTGATTTTTATCTGTTGACACTTTTCAAAGAAATGTCTGGTTAATTTTTATGTTTAAGATATTATCAGTATGTACACTGCTTGAAAAAGTATTTAGAATCCATCCTACTTTTCACATAAATGATTATCACACTAAGAGATTCTGATCCTTTTGACTTGGAATTTTCACGTGTAGTTCTGACCAAAAACTAAAGAAAATTATAAGTTGTTAAAAAATTAAATTTCAAAAGATGAAATGTCAACAGTTTTTATGTATTCATCCCCTCTGTTCTGCATCTGTTTGAAATACCTCACACAGCTGCTTACAGCAGGTCGTCTTTTTGGATTAGTCTCTATTAATTTTGCACAATGTGATATAGCGAGATTTGTCCATTCCTCGTCATAAAGTTGCTCAGGCTGTGCCAGATTAGTTGAGAAGTGACAGTGGACACAAATGTTTGATGGAGTCTGTTTTCATAGAAGTCATTCTCAAGGACCAGATGAAAATTCAGAACGACTTTTTATTTTCACAAAGATATGAACAAACGTCTCAGTCCATGGAGTGACTAACAATAAAGAAAACAATTAATTCCCTTTTACTTTTCTATTACCATTACCTTCTCTAATACATCACGTCATCTCACTCTTAATATGCAGAATTCTATCATCTTAGCCAATTGACTACAGCCACCACTAACTTCATATACAGTGGTGTGAAAAACTATTTGCCCCCTTCCTGATTTCTTATTCTTTTTCATGTTTGTCACACAAAATGTTTCTGATCATCAAACACATTTAACCATTAGTCACATATAACACAAGTAAACACAAAATGCAGTTTTTAAATGATGGTTTTATTATTTAGGGAGAAAAAAAAATCCAAACCTACATGGCCCTGTATGAAAAAGTAATTGCCCCCTGAACCTAATAACTGGTTGGGCCACCCTTAGCAGCAATAACTGCAATCAAGCGTTTGCAATAACTTGCAATGAGTCTTTTACAGCGCTCTGGAGGAATTTTGGCCCACTCATCTTTGCAGAATTGCTGTAATTCAGCTTTATTTGAGGGTTTTCTAGCATGAACTGCCTTTTTAAGGTCATGCCATAGCATCTCAATTGGATTCAGGTCAGGACTTTGACTAGGCCACTCCAAAGTTTTCATTTTGTTTTTCTTCAGCCATTCAGAGGTGGATTTGCTGGTGTGTTTTGGGTCATTCTCCTGTTGCAGCACCCAAGATCGCTTCAGCTTGAGTTTGACGAACAGATGGCCGGACATTCTCCTTCAGGATTTTTTGGTAGACAGTAGAATTCATGGTTCCATCTATCACAGCAAGCCTTCCAGGTCCTGAGCAGCAAAACAACCCCAGACCATCACACTACCACCACCATATTTTACTGTTGGTATGATGTTCTTTTTCTGAAATGCTGTGTTCCTTTTACGCCAGATGTAACGGACATTTGCCTTCCAAAAAGTTCAACTTTTGTCTCATCAGTCCACAAGGTATTTTCCCAAAAGTCTTGGCAATCATTGAGATGTTTCTTAGCAAAATTGAGACGAGCCCTAATGTTCTTTTTGCTTAACAGTGGTTTGCGTCTTGGAAATCTGCCATGCAGGCTGTTTGGGCCCAGTCTCTTTCTTATGGTGGAGTCGTGAACACTGACCTTAATTGAGGCAAGTGAGGCCTGCAGTTCTTTAGACGTTGTGCTGGGGTCTTTTGTGACCTCTCGGATGAGTCGTCTCTGCGCTCTTGGGGTAATTTTCGGCCGGCCACTCCTGGGAAGGTTCACCACTGTTCTATGTTTTTGCCATTTGTGGCTAATGGCTCTCACTGTGGTTCTCTGGAGTCCCAAAGCTTTAGAAATGGCTTTATAACCTTTACCAGACTGATAGATCTCAATTACTTCTGTTCTCATTTGTTCCTGAATTTCTTTGGATCTTGGCATGATGTCTAGTTTTTGAGGTGCTTTTGGTCTACTTCTCTGCGTCAGGCAGCTCCTATTGAAGTGATTTCTTGATTGGAACAGGTGTGGCAGTAATCAGGCCTGGGGGTGGCTACAGAAATTGAACTCAGGTGTGATACACCACAGTTAGGTTATTTTTAACAAGGAGGCAATTACTTTTACACACAGGGCCATGTAGGTTTGGATTTTTTTTTCTCCCTAAATAATAAAAACCATCATTTAAAAACTGCATTTTGTGTTTACTTGTGTTATATTTGATTAATGGTTAAATGTGTTTGATGAGCAGAAACATCTTGTGTGACAAACATGCAAAAGAATAAGAAATCAGGAAGGGGGCAAATAGTTTTTCACACCACTGTACTTGTTGATTTTTTCATTATTCGCTTCATTAATAGGGGTGACCTACGTTTTTCCCATTGGTCTTATCACCGCTTCACAATAGCAGTGTTTTGGCTTTCTGACTGGTTTATTTTTGCTTCTTATGGGGTTTTTCATTACACATCTACTTCATTTTAACCTTATTAACTATCTTGGTGATTCATCTAGATAAGACAAAAGTTTTGAGCCATGTTTAGTTAACCCTTTAGTTACCTTTAGTCTTTTTCTTATTATTTTAATAATTGTTACAACTTCATTTAAGTATATGGTTGTATAAAATTGTAAAAATTATCATGTATTGATTAAAAATATTTGATTATATAGTACCAGGTTAGACCCCTTTTTGCCTTCAGAACTGTTGTAATTCTTCATGCATAGATTCAACAAGATGCTGGAAACATTCCTTAATGATTTTGGTCCATATTGACATGATAGCATCATGCAGTTGCTGCAGATTTGTCGACTGCATTTCCATGATGCAAATCTCCTGTTCTACCAAATCCCAAAGGTGCTCTATTCGATTGAGAGCTGGGACCTCATGCATAACACCGTGTTAAGAATTCGCACAATAACATGGTGTATGGAAAAAAGCAGAAATGTGCTTACGTACAAAAAAATCCAGATGCATAAATCTGTGCGAACGCCAACGTCCACGTTCTTTCGCTACAAAAATCCCGGTCAGTGTGAAAAGTAACACAAATGCACGAGCCTGCTGTCCCACCCCAACTCCTCCCAGACTTACACCTCTTTGAATATGCAAATCAATATAAATAGTCCTTAAGCTCAGCCTTCTGTGAAAAGTCAATGGCAAAAACAGGGGGAAAAATAGAAGAATTTCAGCGAATACCAAGTGGAGGCAAGGAAAAACGTACTATTTGTTGGTTTAAAAAGTGGTATAAATAACAAAAAGAAGTTGATCGAGTGACATAGAGTGTCGGAGAAACTCGAAAGCTCAAGTTCACAAAGTCGCACAGTGCCCAAAATAAAAAAGAAGTTGTCAGATATCCAAGTTGCCGTGAAAAGGCAAGTCATAGCCCACCATCTGAGTGTCATATGAAAGCTTATTAGGGTACAGAGGAAAAAAATAGGCACACAGTGGGAAAGTAGCACAAAATGTCAACTTTGATCTCGAAATTTCCACTTTAATCACGTACTTTAATTTGTCATTAAAGTAGAACATCATAAACTTCATATTAAAATCTCTTAATTTACTAGTTTCTCAAATCCCATCGTAACTAAAGTAGCACGTTAAATGCTTTGTTTTGTATTTGATCTTCTATGTGCTCTATGTGTGTGAGATCACTACGTGCTTCTGGGCTCTGAATAATTAAAATACTGAGAGGTATAAGTCATATCATTTTCATGATGATAAGAGTTAAAGCATGTTATTAAACATGGGAACACAGTGGCGCAGTGATTGTTCCTGGCTCACGCAAGATGCTTGCTTTGTTGTGCATGATCTTCGATGAAATAATCTATTGCAGCAGTACAGTCTCATTCAAACATACTAATCCCCAATTCCTGTCCTTCCTTTTCTTTCTCCAAATACCCAATCGCCACACAATCAGCTCTGTAATAGACGTTAAGCCATCTGTAAGCTTAGAACGCCAATTCTTCAAAACTTTTAAGGAACATTGAAATATCATCATAGTACATGTTTAGAAGAATACAGCATGAGGAAGGAACAATCTGTGAACAGAGTGCCAGCTCCTCGCTAGCGCTGCAGCACAGTGTCCTGACATGCTTAATTATTAACAATATAGATTATTTAAATGAAGTTAAAGTTTTATCTGTATAATATAATAAACATATTTTGCTGCATTTCATCTTAAAAATGATATTGTCATCATATGTAAATACGCGCTTTATAAAGTGGCTGAGGTTGTGCAATATTATAACTATCTCAAGTTTTCAGTGAGGTGATTGTACTAATAAGTACAAACAGTTCTACAAGGAGCACTTGATAGACTGATTGAGTGCATTTATAGCTCTTGGGATGAAACTGTTTCTGAACCACAAGGTCAGTACAGGAAAGGCTCTGAAGCGTTTGCCGTATCAGAGCAGTTCAATAGGCAGCATGGCTGAGGCAGCGTGTGCTTGATGCTGTATCCTGATAATTCTCTTTCCGATCAGCTGCAGGTGGTAGCCACAGATGATCATTCCTTATTCTTCCTGACTGATTCTTCTCTAGTTTTGCATTTTGCTAGTATGACAACTGAATCAGTTAAGATACCACCTCATGCTACCAGTACCGATAAAGACAATAGCAAAATGCAAAACTAGAGGAGAATTGGTCATAAATGATAAGTATAGAGCATTTGTCTGTGGCATCACCTGCAAAGCAATTCCCTTATTGGGGATTGTCTTGCTTCTGCCTCTCTAGTTCATTTATTGTCATTTTCATTTGCACCAAAGCAGGTGAAGCTGATTCACAATCTCTTATTCTTCCTAACTGGACAGATTGATATTCCTGAGGCTTAACTGACTTGGTGTTAGACTGTGATAATTAAGTGTTTCCTTATTTTTTTTTTTTTTGAGCAGGGTATATACTGTACATACTTTATTATTGAGTAGCACAGTAGTACAATGGTTAGCATTCTTGTCACACATATTCAGCTTTCTGGTTTCAAAAGTTTGTCTGGTCTTTGTCTGTGAGGACTTTGCATATTTTCTATCTCCAAAGGCATGCATGTTAAATTCATTGATGAATCCAAACTAGCCTGCTGTAAGGGCTTGTCTATTATTTTGTGGGGTTGGCAAGAGGGGGCCCTAAAAAGGAAACTTTCCCTTGTCTACAGTTCGTTCTTGCCTTGCTCTCAGTGTTTCCAGGATAGACACTGGCCCCTCTCTGATCCTGAATTGGAATAAGTGTATTTCAGAATGTTATTTTATGCATTTGTCATTGCCTACATATATCTTGACATAGATTATTACATTTAAGTTTTATTTTTAAGTCTGTTATGTTTCTACAGTGACCCGCAATGTCTGGTGACTCATCTGAAGTTCAGTTCCTGACATATTGCTAATGCTGCTATTTTATGCTCCAGCCTCTTTGACCCTGAATTGAAATAAACAGCTTTACAAAAAAGACATGACACTATAATATTAAAAGTTGAGAAATAGGTTTCTGACAAATAGTGCATTAACAAGTCAAACCTTGGGGACACTCAGTTATGCCACTTATGAGAAATGTGATGACAATCTTAAAATGTTTTTAAACGTGTAGGAAAGGTTAGAAGCAAATTAAGCTTTGTCTCAGGTGATAACACAATGAGCTTTCTTAGGGAGCGTCCATTCTCTTTCCACTATCAAACAATTTTCTTACTAATTGCGGTGCAATATTTTATTATATTTTTAAGAAATTACAGGTTTTCTTGACTTTCAGCAATTTTTTTATCTCCCAGTTTGACCTCAAACCTTTATGCAAAGACTGATAATTTATACATTCTTTATTCAAAATAATAAAAAAAAAATTATATAAAATTCAGGTTGAGTCAAGACCATCAAAAAAAAAACAAAAAAACTATAATATCACCACTATACTACTTCTCTCTAACTGTTCTGACTTCTAACATGTTTTGTTATTTTTGGATATTTATTATCTAATATGTACATTTCCTCATAGGGATAAATACAGAAGCCTGGCATTTAAAAATAAATATGAATTTCAGAGCTTTAGGGTTTTCAACGCCCACAGACTAGGCTGAATATGAATGAGCATTATAATGAATACAAATGATGTGGAAATGATGAATGTTGACTAGTCCTTCGATATACTATGTACATCTACAGCAGGTGAGAGATCAGTACCTATGCACCACTACTCTCCTAAAACTATTTTATTTTAGTCCTACATATACTGTACATTACAAAGAGATACTAATATTTTTTCCCATGGCAACCTCACAGCTTCTAAATGAACATCACAATACTTTAAGATTACTTTTATTAAATCATACGCCATTTCAGTGTTATTCTCTTAAAGTATATAGGTAAAGTACTATACTCTTCTGCCTTTAAATAGAAACTGCCTTTTCAAACCCATTTAGATAAAAGTACATTTCAGATTGAAATGGTGTTGAGCATTCAGGAACAGATTTATATGTTTGATAACATCACCTTGAGTCACTCAGGTTACAAACCATTAGAGCTTTGCAACTATTTCATAGGAAATAATTCCACTGAGGTTGCATCCATTTAGACAACAAGTTGATGAATTGACAAAGAAAAATATTTCAAACCCTGTTGTTTTGCTCACATAAAAGACAGGAGAAGACAGTTTGCAAAAGTGTGATTGGGTGGCTAATGACCCTCAGATAGCTGCAAATTAATATATGCATTCACTTGTTGACTTTAGTTATGTCCAAGGTATCATAACATTTTTAAAGAAAAAAATATATTATAGTGTCTATGTTGAATACTGCAACTGACAAAAAGGGTGCATGGAGGTACTTGTTTATTTTATCACTAACAAAGAACAACTACCAAGATAACTAACAGATATACAGCAGCCTAATGGGTCACATTATAAATCACAGTCAGAGGATTTTGGAAACATAGTTGCTTCATATTATATATTACATCTTATTTGTATGTTTTCACCATCCATTTTCTGAGCCCACATGTAGGATATGTCTCAGTTGTAGCCAAAAGTGCGCGCAAGACTTTACCGTCTACTGGGATGCATGTGTATTGCAACAAAAAAACACTATATTCGTCAAATTTTATTTCAATTTATCTAACATAGTGATTTTCATAATATTTGCTCAAATTAATGACTACAAAGCAACATTATAAATTAATACTAATACAAATAGGTGATGTTATGATGCAGGGAGTTCCTCTTCTCTGGGGAGCCAGCAGAGGCAAACTTGACTCCCGGGGGGGACCTGCTGGCTTCAGGGGGGAGCAAACTATAATAAAGGGAAACTGGCCACTAAACTGTAAACTCAAAAATTCTGCAGCAAATGCCCTATGCCTTGAACAAAGCAAGAGTATTCTTCACCATTTAGTCTGTACTAGCCAACCCACGGCGTACCATACGCCGCATAATCCCGCCGGTTTTTTAAACTGGCGCACCATCCTCGCGCCTTCTCCTGCCAGATGGAGGGATGGGGTGCACGGCGCAGAGTGTGGAACGGGAGGAAAGGAGAATGACGTCCATTCAGCTCCGTCCGTCATGCTAGTCTGCTGATTTCTCTTTCAGTATGCACTGCCCGCTCATGTGCCCACCTCCAACTCGACACTTGAGTCGTCGTCTTTACATAGTCCAGATGTACCTGTGAGTGACGTAGACTTTTCATTGCTCTGTGCGGTTTTGGCTCCTATTCTATATATAATCCCCCAAGACACCCGACCACGGTAGTAGTGAGGTGGGAGGGGTGTGTGTACAAAGGGTTGGGACGTAAGCAGTGGGAGCGTATGAGTCGCACTTAGTGGGAATTCCACGGTTAGCAGCCCAAATGGGGTTCAATGGCCTACCCACGCTGGGTAGACACACGCTCAATGTCATGCATAACTATTTATTGAATGCTAAACACCTCTGGAAAGACACGGTTGTCTAAAACGGGTTGCTGTGAGAATACAACAGTAACTGAATGAAAAGATGGAACTCTGGAGAGAGCAAAATACAACACAATAGTGAACCTGCGGCATAACAACCGCCGCATAATTATTTATTGATGGTTAAACACTTCTGGAAAGACACAGTTGTCTAAAAAGGGAGGGTTTGAGAATACAACAGAAAGAGAATGAAAAGATGGAACTGTAGACTTTTCATTGCTCTGTGCAGTTTTGGCTGCCTTTATACTGTATATACAGTATAATCCAACCAAGACACCCGACCACGGTAGTAGCGAGGGGGGTGTAAACAAAGTGCAGGAGCATCTAAGAAGACGCATGTTTGTCGCGGATGCGAATTGCTGCATGTAGCGTGTAAAACAGTTTGCTGTGGTGCATGCGGGCGTGTGTCGTAACCAAAAACTCGGTTTTTAAAGACTGCCTACTTCATTGTGTTTTAACCTCAGTTGTAAAGGAATGTTTTAAGGACCCCATGGGATACCCCTCGGTTTTGGCTGCTTTTCTATCTATAATCCACCAAGATACCCAACCACGGTAGGAGGGGGGTGTGCACAAAGGGTAGGGACGTAATGAGTGGGAGCGTATGAGTCACATTTAGTGGGAATTCCACAGCTTGCAGCCCGAATGGGGTTCAACGGCTTACCCACGCCTCTCTGTGCTGGGTAGACACACGGTCAATCTCGTGCATAATTATTTATTGAATGCTAAACACTTCTGGAAAGACACGGATGTCTAAAACGGGTTGGTGTGAGAATGCAACAGTAAGTGAATAAAAAGATGGAACTCTGGAGAGAGCAAAATACAGTACAACACAATAGTGAACCTGCGGCATAACAAACGCCGCATGGCTCAGACGTGCATGCGGACTCTTACCACAGACGAAAGGGACTAACTGGGTGGTCGGTGAGTTTTTGCATCCGGGCAAATAGGCAGGCAGTGTGAATGCCTAGAGAGTGAGGGTAGACGCCGGCCGGTGAAAAAGGAGCGTTGTTGGGCAGGAAAATGTCTTCCGTGTTCCTGCAGGAGGATCTAAGAAGACGTATGTTTGTCGCAGAAGCGAATAGCTGTATTCAGCGTGTAAAACAGTTTGCTATGGTGCACACGGTCATGTGTCGTAACCGAAAAGTTGGTTTTTAAAGACTGCTTACTTCATTGTGCTTCATCCTCAGTTGTAAAGGATTGTTTTAAGGATCCCATGGGATACCCCTCGCAAACCGTTTCACACGATGCATATGGTGAGTCACCTCCGCGAGAAACATGCCTCTTTGAACAGTCAACGTACCTCGGAGGTGCATGACATGCACATGACATAACCTGACCTGCACTGCATGTGGCCTCTACAACAGATGAATATAAATGAAGCCATTTTTTCTGTGTCGTCGCGTCCGAGTTGGTGGGCGTGGCCCTGTGAGTTGTTGTCGTATCCAATGGTCTTGGAGTTAGTGGGCGTGGTTCTTTTCTGCGTGCGCCATAGGTGTCTCAATTTGTCGGCGCTTAGTGAATCCACGCCCCTTCCGGTGTGCTTTCCATGGTTGTCTTGCCTTAGTGAATTATATATATATATAGATTTAGGGGCAGATGTGAAATCTTTATAAAATAAATGATTTATTCTCTCAAAAGATACACATACACATTACATTAATAAATATTATAAACATAAACAAAATACTAGAAATTAAACAATGAGGACATAAAAAATGAACTTAAACAGAGACCACAAAACATAAACAATTAGAACCATGACAGGTGACATGATGGCCCAGGTTTGAGTTTTTCTGCCTGTAAGATGTCTGGCTGATCTACCCATAGTATTGTCATGTTTCAGTCAGAATGTGACTGTGGCTCAAATTCAAATTTTGGGTCTGTTTTGTCTAATTTTATGTCAGTTATTTGTATTTTTCTATTTGTATGCTGTTAAAGGGGAAGGGCCTTAGTTATGTTCGTTCTGCTTTGTGGGTGGTCCCACCAGGGGCGGGGCCACCTGCCAATCACCACTGGGAATTGCCCTTCCACTCTATTTAAGGGAAGGCCTCCCATAGTTCTTGCCAGTTTATTGAATGTGGTAGGAGAGGAGAGTTGTTGTGAGTTTGCTGTGTTTTGTTATTGTTTTGTGATTTTCTTAATTTTTGATTCCTTGCTATGTTTTTTGACCTCACCGCTGGATTTCGGATTGGGACTGTGTTTATTGTTATTTTTGGACCTCTTCTCTGTTTTCAACCAAAATGTTTGGATTCTGTATTGGGACTTTGTTTACTGCGTATTGCCCTGCCTTTTCAGACATCTCCTTTGTGCTCTTCTGAGCTATTGGGGCTTGCACAGCCTTTTTTCACTAAATTAAACTTTTTATTTTATCAACATTCGTTTCAGATCTTTGGGGTCCTAGTCGGGGTAATTTGATGGTGTTTCCTCCCTCTACTGGGGTACCTTGGAAGTATTTTTGGTGGCTGTGCACTCAGAACTTAAGCACTTCATGACAGGTATAGTGTGTTTCCCTCCATGTACTTTGGTTTTCTTTCCACATCTCATGGTACATGTGGAAATAAGTGAGTTTAGTGCTCAGTGAAGTGGACTCGCTGCCTGTCCAAGACTGCTAATCATCATGCAATTGATGATGCTGAGGCAATTGTTCACAGTGACGCTAAATTAGACATACTGGTTCAGAATATGGATGGATGGACAAATGACCTAATACATTTCAAAACCAAATATACAGTACTATATATATATATACTGCTCAAAAAATTAAAGGAATACTTTTTAATCCAAGTATAGCATCAGCTGCTTTGGTGTTAAAGAAATTAACAACATGTGCACTATAGGGGCAACAATGAGACAACCTCCAAATCAGGAATGGTTTAACAGGTTAATTTTTCCCTCCTCATCTTTTCTGACTGTTTTTTCACTAGTTTTGCATTTGGTTTAGCATGAGGTGATAACTGGACCCTACAGAGGTTGCACAGGTAGTCCAACTTCTCCAGGATGGCACATCAACACGTGCCATTGCCAGAAGGTTTGCTGTGTCTCCCAGCACAGTCTCAAGGGCATGGAGGAGATTCCAGGAGACAGGCAGTTACTCTAGGAGAGCTGGACAGGGCCATAGAAGGTCCTTAATCCATCAGCAGGACCGGTATCTGCTCCTTTGGGCAAGCAGGAACAGGATGAGCACTGCCAGAGCCCTACAAAATGACCTCCAGCAGGTCACTAGTGTGAATTTCTCTGACCAAACAATCAGAAACAGACTTCATGAGGGTGGCCTGAGGGCCTGACGTCCTCTAGTGGGCCCTGTGCTCACTGCCCGGCACCATGGAGCTCTATTGGCATTTGCCATAGAATACCAGAATTGGCAGGTCCACCGCTGGCACCCTGATCTTTTCACAGGTGAGAGCAGGTTTACACTGAGCACATGTAACAGACATGAAAGAGTCTGGAGAAGCCGTGGAGAACATTATGCTGCCTGTAACATTCTTCAGCATGACCGGTTTGATGGTGGGTCAGTGATGGTCTGGGGAGGCATATCCATGGATGGACGCACAGACCTCTACAGGCTAGACAACGACACCTTGACTGCTATTAGGTAGCAGGATGAAATCCTTGGACCCATTGTCAGACCCTATGCTGGTGCAGTGGGTCCTGGGTTCCTCCTGCTGCAGGACAATGCCAAGCCTCATGTGGCAAGAGTATGCAGGCAGTTCCTGGAGAATGAAGGAATTGCTACC
The DNA here is from genome assembly GCF_016835505.1 of Polypterus senegalus. Classification (NCBI taxonomy): domain Eukaryota; kingdom Metazoa; phylum Chordata; class Cladistia; order Polypteriformes; family Polypteridae; genus Polypterus; species Polypterus senegalus. The sequence continues at coordinate 55,170,685 of NC_053170.1, read as the reverse complement.
ATTGACTGGCCCCCATGCTCGCCTGACCTAAATCCAATAGAACACGTCTGGGACATTATGTTTCAGTCCATCCGACGCCACAAGGTTGCACCTCAGACTGTCCAGGAGCTCAGTGATGCCCTGGTCCAGATCTGGGAGGAGATCCCCCAGGACACCATCCATGGTCTCAGTAGGAGCTAGCCCCAATGTTTTCAGACACGCATACGAGCATGTGGGGGCCATACAAACTACTGAGTATGATTTTGAGCTGCTGAAATGAAATTTCGGCAAAATGGACTAGCCTGCTTTATAATTTTTTTCACTTTGATTTTCAGGGTGTCTTTGAATTCAGCCCTTTGTAGGTTGATCATTTTCATTTCCATCAAACGATGTGGCATCCTTTCGTTCCTAACACATTACTCAGTCTATATCAGTATAGATATCCAGGAAGATTTCTTTTTCCCATTGAGATCTGATGTGTTTTCAAAGTGTTCCTTTAATTTTTTTGAGCAGTTTATTATGTGAATAAATTACTTAAATTCTAGAGCACAGACAAAAGTCATAACAGCCCTGAGCATATATGAGGCAAGAATTCTAACCTAACATGCATGTCATTGGGATGTAGGAGGAAAACAGCAGGACCTGAAAAAGAAGTTACACATAGAGATAGGGAGAATATACAAACTCCTCCCACACATTGCCCTGTCCCAGGATTCTAACTCAGGACTGGGATTGTTCAGATTGTGATGCAGTAGTGCTATCCACTCTGCTGTCATGCCATAACTTCCAGAAGATCCCCATCCTGCTATTATGGCAATGGGAAATGTCTTGTATAGTAACATTATACTGAAAATAGGCATGGCACCACTTCTGAAGTCGCATTCACTCTTCCATTGTTCCCAATTGTCTTCCTGTGCTATACTTTGCCTCTTTCTATGATACCGCATATCTTTTGCAAGGTTCTATTTATCCAATGTCCCAGGAGTATCTGCTTGTCTTCTTGAAATTTCCAGAGCTTGTAAAGTGTAATACTTTACTTCTCTGTATAGATGGAGCAATCCACGCTGGAAGCACCGGGGGAGCAAGTGTGGTCAGAGCATTACCTCCCCCATAACATTAGATGGCAGCCGCCCTGGGTTGCAGTGGTGCCTTGGACTCCTGCAGGGCTTCATGGGAGTTGGAGTTTGGTGAAGCCCAGTTTGGATCCGCAGGCACTGCCAGGGGGTGCTACAATTATTGCTGAGCCCTGGAGAGCAGCTCTTACAGCACACCCGGAAGTGCTGCTGGAAACATATAATCAGACACCTGGACCACTTCCAGAGTCGGAAGGAGGAGGACGAACCTTGCTGAAAAGGAGTGATGCTTGTTTGGACACTGTAAATAAATCATGTGTGCTTTGAGACTTCTGTATGTCCTGGTGTCTGTCTGTAATCTTGGCTGGAATCTTTACACATATGAGACTTAACACGAATATCATTCCATCTCAGTCATATCGATAGCTTCCTGTGAGTTCATTGTTGTTCAGCATTTCAAAAATATTCCACCTTTCCTGGAATATGTGTGTTGATCTTTGCCTGAATGCCATATTCTGGCAGATCCTAGCATGTTAGGACAGCTTACAGCTCTCCTAAATCCTGATGAAGTCAGAAGTAGTTTCCAAAATTAGGAAGACTGATAAGAATGGGACTAAAATTGCATCACTCTAAGATTTTTGACCCAGTCGGTACAGTTTTCCTACTCTAAGATGCTTGATACATATGGGCACGGGGAAATGAATTTGTTTTTTGTGTTTCCGTGGACTTTTCTCTGGATACAATAACTTTCCTCCCACATCCTAAACAAAAAAACTTTCACTGGCACTTGTGAGATACAAATAAAGGACAGGAGAAACAAAGAAAATTCAGGGTGCCAACTGGGCCATCCCATTTACTGCCAAAGTCCAAAAAACAGAACAAAAATGGGTGTATAGTGGCACAATAGAATTAAGGCACAGCCGCTGCCTTCTTAGCCTGTACGGCTTCTCAAAGATATTGATTCTGTCAAGCTGGTCAAAGAGGGGAGCTCTGTCATGCAGGACCGTGTCCCTCAGACTAAGATGCCATCTTGAATTTACGTTGTTCCGACCGAAAGAGGCGTGAATTAGCTGACTATTATCATGGCTTAGGTGCCCTCACTGGGCGGCTTCTCAGAGCTGCAGAGGAGAAGAGAGATGTTATTGTTAGCAGTGGCGCCCCCTCTTGCCCTGCTGGGGTATTTCAAATTTTGTCCAGGCCTGGAACGTGATCATCAGGCACTCATGTGTAACACACTCTAAATTGGTTCAGTGCAACTGTATGCAAGTGTGCCCTGAGTGCACTGTCATCTTGTGCCCAGTACTACTGTAATAGATCCCAACTCCCAATGATCCAGCAAAAACAATGGGGTTATAAAATGGAGGGAGAGATTACTAATGAACACTGTACCATCTGTGGAAATCACTATTAGGTGATGCAGGGATCTGTTTCAAGGGTCTTTTTTATTTTTAGAATACATTCAAGTAATTGTTTAAACAGCTTGAATGCTTGTTGTTCTACTTGAGAGATTCCACTTCTTTATTGGTTTACTGATTTGAAAATATATAACTTTATGTACTAATCAGGATTTAGTATCCATTACAATAAAACAGAGGGGTTAGGAGTTAGTTTAATTAAAAACAATTGTCGCTTTATTTCTTCCACCCATGGAAACATTAAGTCTCATTTTCCCCAGAGCAGTGTATATCAACAGTACATAGAATAGCTTAGCTAGGAACTTAGCTCATGTTATGACCGCCAGTTAATTAATGTAAAGTCCTGCATAACTTGATAGCTATTAAACATGTAATATAGCAAAGTTCCAGAGTGGATGTGTATTGAATCATATTCATAATGCTCTATTTTAATAAAATAATATCCCATTTTTGCCTTTCAATAAATTAATTTATTGCAGAACAATATGTTTAGTACACTTAAATAATGCACAGTTTTAAATCACTGAAATAATATGACACCAGGAAAAAGGTTTAATATGGCCCTACTAGAAAGAAATTTTATGCTTTAAGTCAAGTGAATGGTGATTGATTAGATGGCACTAAATAGATTTGCTGCCCCATTTTGTGCTTGTATTTTTAACCCTAAGCTACCTGGGATAGTGCAAGGTTTCACTATGATGCCATTATAGCACAGCACTTGAAGCCACAGAACAAAAGACCTGACCGAGTGACCTGCAACAAATTATCCCCTGAAAGAAGATTAGACCTTTTAGTATGAAAAAAAAGTATGTTTAATCAAAGGCACAGGAGATATGTTAAGGTTCTGTTTAAAAGCTGAAAACAATCCTGTATCTGCTAGACGGAAGCGTGTTTAATGCCTTCTTCCAGATCAAATCAAAGCAATTAGCCTTTTTTTCACACAAGTAATTTAACCATGTTCATTTTACTGCCGAGTATATTAACAATCCTTGTTTTGTTCTTGTAGCACACAATCTCATAAGGGAAAGTAGGCAACAGCAGGCAAACTGAAAATTGTTCCGTTTAACAGATTGATTGATTTCCTATAGTACGTGTTGGGGGGCCCAAAGGTCTCTCGTCATCCTCAAAATTTACATAAACGGTCAGTCATTTATCTGTCTATTTATGCTGGCTGTTTCCAAGCAACAGAGATCACCCTTTCAAAGCAATTAGATTTCTCATTAGCACCTATCAGGAATATAGTAGCTTTATTGAAGTGGTGCAAATTTGACACTTTTTAAATTTTTGCTGCAAATTACTTTCAAAATAGTGTGAAATTGACAAGGAAACTGTTATGTCGTGATAAAGAGAAAAAAAAAGAAACATATTTGGACACCGAGACGATAAGCCTATCAAAGTTATAAAGTTTTGTTTATTTTACATTCCATTGGTCTCACATAACCACAAGTACGGTAGATTGCCATTGCAATAGAGAGGTAAAAAATGTTCTGTCTTACTGTGAACATTTTGAGATTTCCAAAGCTGATTCATTCATGTGCCAAAGGAATTTGTGATGCCATTCTTCAGCAGCATTCATTCATTCTCATGTGGCATCAGTACTCACCTCTTACAGCAGAAGGGGGTGTAGGCACCAATCTACCTCCACCAAGTAGGGATGACTTCAGCAAGCCTCCAGTTCAGCACTCATTACTTCCTAACAAGTGAAAGCAGAGGTAGGCACACACTCTGCTTATGATGAGGGGCTGCTGAATGCAGAGTCTCTCCATAAATCTTGACAGAAGTAATTACACTCTAGGGCCATAAATAGCAAACAATTAGAGGAGGTAAGGTTGCCATTAGCAACGGAAGCTTACAGATAGAAATGTGATGTCAGACTTGTACAGTAGTACAGGATGCTTCAGAAAAGTTTATCAACTTAGATCAACTGGGAATCATCTGTCAGACTTCCTGTGTATGAGTCTATGACCATAACCTGCTGACTGTAAGGAAATAAAGATTGATTTTTAAAGTAATAGACTAGTCAATGAGTCAATCGATATTGATTTTGTGACTTGTTATTGTGCAAAAAACAGTGGGCATGACTTGGTCATTTCAATTTATTTTCCTCTGCAAATAACAAGCTGTTTTTGTTATAAAATTACAGCCTGTGACAAAAAATGTCTAATTTTATGTTGTCAGCTTCTAAAATCATTGAGTCCTACAGGACTCTCTGTGCTTCAATGAAGTGACTAATATGATGATAGTTCAGCAGGGTGGCCTTAAAATGTGCTGGAATAACAATCTATTTCACATGATCATCAAGAAACCTTCCAATAGTGGTTTATCATTATTATCATTTTTTCAGATGGCATATGGTGAATTGTTATTTACGTGAATAACACGACTGAGTCAATTATATAGTGACTTTCAGATTTACTCTTGCTAAATAATTTATATAGTGATATTCAGATTTATCTCCTGTCAGATTTAGTTTCTGAGTTCCAAAAATGAAATTAACAAACAGTTTTTTATTAAAGCAGACATTATTCTTGAAGAAGTAGAAACAGATTTAAAATCTTTCAGTAACAAATAAACACAAATAAAGAAAGCTTATCTTCAATAAAACTCAACCCCCCCCCCCATCCCTCACCCACCCAGGAACTTTGTTAAACAGAACCTGCCCGATTTTCCTCATCTTGCACCCTCGTCCATGCTGGAAAAAATATTGCTCAATTTCAAGGACTCAGACATCATCTCTGCAATATATAAAATTATTTTACATTCCCTCCCTTTCAAAGATCCAAGAGGACAATGGGAAATAAATCTCTTGATCAATATATCAGAAAAGGAGTGGAAAATAGCAATGTAGAGAATTCACTCGAGCTCCATATGCGCAAAGCATATAATTATTCAACTCAAAATTATATATTGAGCACATCTGTCTCTCCTAAACCTATCCAAAATGTTTCCGAGGCAAGATCCAACCTGTGAACGCTGCAATCAAGTCCCACCCTCACTGGGTCACATGTTTTGGGCCTGCACCAAATTAACATCATTTTGGACCAAAATTTTTAAGTGCCTTTCAGACAGCCTTGGTCTCACAATCCCTCCTAACCCATTAAAAGCTGTGTTTGGTGTTCTTCCAGATGGGTTTAAAGTGGAGAAGGACAAACAAACTGTGATTGAATTCACTACACTATTGGCACGCAGACTTATTTTGCTAAACTGGAAGAATCCTAACTCTCCTCTTTTAAGTCCGTAGGAAACCGATGTGTTATATTATTTGAAGTTGGAAAAAATCAAATATTCAGTTAGAGGATTTTTTTTCAAAACCTGGCAGGATCTAATCAATAATATTTTAGAATAAGCTCTTAAAGCACAGAGGAAGCAATTATCTCCACATTTCTTTTTCTTCTCCATCCATCTCTATTGGCTTATTAATCTCAACAATTTAGGTATGTTTAAAAGCCTTAAATTTTACCCCATTGGCAATGTTCTCTTTCTCAGGGCTGGGGGTCGACTTGTTTTCAATCCTATTTTTTGTAAAAATTGATCGATTTGTATGGAATGATTACAATAAAATGAATAAAATTTTAAAAAAAAAACCTCTTTTATTCTCAGACTTAATAAAATTCAAAAGCATCTTTACCAGAGCTGTCCTGCTAGAGTGTAGTGGGGATGCTACATCAAGACTTAACAAAAAGACAGGCCCCATTCTCACAACTACATTTTTATTTGAAAATGCAGACATGTGACTTTGTTTTCACCATTCGTGCCACACAGAATTTATGTTTTCATTTAACAAATACAAATACTTCTGAAAATGTAGTCCAGAGCTGGAAACATTTGAAAATGTTGGCACAACATTTCAGTGTGGACGGGCGAATATGAAGACTTTTAAAAACACAGACTCCATCGCACTCTGTTTGAATGGTGCTTATTATGTGACTCTTGCCTGATTAAATGTTGCACATTACAACAAGTTATTCCTTCACTGGTTACCCTTCATGGAAGAAAAGCATATTCCAAAATAGTGATGAAATCAGAGTTGATTTACGTGATGTTTGTGGCGTTGCTTGCGTATGTATGTAAATTGCTTTATTTGCAAATTTTAGAAATTGTGGTCAAGCACTTACACTACACATTAGAGTTGCCAGTAACAGATGTGCTCAAACTGCACAAGCACGTTCAGTCTGATTGACATGCCATGACGTCGGAGCTCATGTTAAGTTTGCATAATGCGCTCTCACTGTGGTTATTGAACAATTTCAGGAAATTTGATGGTGATGACATTTCTGACTTGACAGAAATTTTTCCATTCATATGACAGACTTATCATAAGATGCAATTGGGCACACATCACATAAAACAATGGCTAATGAAGCTGAAATTTGAGCTGACAAAAAAATAATTTGGCAGCTGCAAACCAGGCTTAAAATTGTGTCCAAATCACACAGAGTATGGCTGGTTTAAGATGGTTGTGGTAGACGTATGTTCAGTGTAGGCAGTCAATTACATCATATGCGTTTTGTTATAGATTTAGTATAGAAATAGAAAACTTTCATAAATGATGTCAAAATGCTTGTGTGGACAGAGATTGTTTTCATTTAGACACACTATTTTTAAATAAAAACACAATAGTGTGGATGTAGCCAAAGAAAAGCCAAAGCCAGGGAAAAAGCCCAGGCATTAGTGAGAGAGACAATTTTAATAATGTTTATTACTGTGAGATATAACAGTGGTGTGTTAAGGCAGTTGACATGCAGCTGCTGATACAAGTTTCTCACACCTGTTTGTAAGAATGTTTGCTTTCTTTAAAACTAAACCATGTCTGTCACATAAGTGTCACTGGTCACACTGTATAAATAAACAGTAGTTAGAGAGCTTTTCTATAATGACTTTCATATCTATCTATCTATTGTAAAAGAGTGAGTCTCAACACACTGGAATGGTTTGGGGCAGCCACCCATATATTGTCCCTGGCTGCAAAAGGGTTTTGAAATAAGCACTGATGTGCATGGATCAAGTTCCAGACTGAACTGAATTAGTGGTGGAAAAGATGGCAGCTTTAAAGGGTGATACCTGAAGTGATGTCACCTGAGGCCGGAACAGGAAGTGGCATCTTTCTTGGAGTCAGAACTGGAAGTTACACCATTCTTGGTGCAGGAACCGGAAGTGACATTGTTGTTAAATCAGGTAGGGTTTCCCGTATTTGGCCTGCAGAGATAACAGAAGTAGGTTTAGAGCATCCCACCACCCCCTGGCCTGGCAGATAATTAGCTCCACTTGGTCCACTTAGCTTCCATCTAATCGCACATGTGTGACACTATCTATCTATCTATCTATCTATCTATCTATCTATCTATCTATCTATCTATCTATCTATCTATCTATCTATCTATCTATCTATCTATCTATCTATCTATCTCTGATATACTATAACAATTTTAATATCTATTCATTTAAATATAGTCTAAACTATTTCAGAGATCTTTCTATCTATTGAAACGTGGGGGGTTGGGACCTTTGAATGCCAATATATAAATAATTGATGTTATTTCATAAACAAAATTGTGATTTAATTATACAAAATGAACACAAAAAGACAATCAAAATGATAACACAATACATGAAAATTAATAAACACTACCTAGCTAGTCTGAGATGTTGCTCTAGACTTATTTGATTATTCTTCAAGGATAGTAAGATGATTGTCAAGTTGATTGAAAATAACTGATAACTCTTGAGTACAAGTCATCTAAATCTAATGTCAAAGACCTTCTGTCAAAGGTTCAGTTTTATAATCCATTGTGGAGTAAATTCCAAGGTGGAAACAACCTCAGACACTGTTTGTTACTCTCCACTCTGGAAGCTCTCCTTGCATCCTTGAGTCACAGTGTACAATGTATTCATTTTTCCCTGACTGCTCACTAAAACTGGGCACATGGCTGAATATGTCAAAAATAGGCATCCTGTACTGCCAACTGAAAGCTGGTAAGTGATGGCTAAATCTATCTGTCTATTTTGAAAGGTTGCTTAGAGACCATTACAGGATTCTATAAAAGTCTGCAGGCCCACACAGATCTAAAATGACATCAGTTGAGGTTTTGTGAAAGGGTTGTGTGGTCAACATGAGCAAAGCAGGCAGGAAAAATAGAAAAGCACAGAAACAAAGTCCAGCAAATCCCTAAGATACAGAAGAAAGCATTGACTGGAACTTTTGTCGTGATTCCAGTGCAGAAGGAAAGGCACCATAATGAGGTAGTAGTTGTCACACATACAAAGTATCAAATAAGGAAATTCTTACTTGCATATTCAACCAAAGTTGCCACTTTCCAGTGCCTTGATTAACTATATGACAAGTTCTTGTGTTGCTGTTACACTTACAGTTACCAGGTAGTCATTTCAAAGCTACTTATGCTTTTATCTTTTCTTGCCTTGATTACTGCAACTCGCTGTATTCTGGGATTAGCAAATACCTGATACGCAGGTTACAGTTGGTCCGAATGCTGCCGCTCACTTCCTGGTTGGGGCAAGAAAGTATGATTCTGTTTCTCCAATATTAGCTTCTTTACACTGGCTGGCCGTCAGTTTTCGAATTGATTTTAAAATCTTGTTGCTAGTTTTTAAATCTTTACATGGGCTTGCTCCTGCCTATTTATCCGAACTATGTGCTTTACACCTGCCAACTAGAGTGCTTAGATCTTCTGGTCAGTTGTCTCTTGTCTCTCGTACTAAATATAAAACTAAGAGGGACAGAGCATTTGCAGCTGCTGCTCCTCGCCTGTGGAACTCTTTACCTCATCACATAAAGGAGTTGTCTACAATTGAACTGTTCAAAATAAGATTAAAGACTCATTTCTATTTACTTGCATTCCTTGACCTTCAGTAATACTGATGAGTTCCTCATTGTGATTATGTAACGTTACTTCTATTAATTATTTATTTTATTTATGTTCATATATTTTATTTCTATTTATGTTATTTGTATGTTTTCTTTTATTCTATTATTGTAAACCACTTTGGCCTCAGCATTCCTATGTTGTTTTAAATGTGCTATAAAAAATAAATTGACATTGACATTGACTGTCAGTGTGGGTGGTGCCAACTCTCTCTCTGAAGCAAACGGATCATCACATTTTGCTTACTGATACATTTGGCTTTTTTAGATCAACCTTAGCTCATAGTGATAAAGCTGATATTTGCATCCTGTAGACTTATTTGATTGTTCTTTGATTATGCTTCAGTGATAGTAAGATGATTGCCATGTTCAGTGAAAATAACTGATGCATCATGAGTACAAGTCACCGTTAAAAAACAGTAAGACCACTACTGGCATAAGCAGTGACTCCAAAGCTTTGATGTAAGTAACTCTGGACTAAAGCTATTTTAAAACTGACCTTATTAGTTTAAAGTGAGCAGACGAGTCAGGGAAAGGTGTTCAAAAGGAGCGAAGAAGAAAGACCCCAGGTAACAGAGAAAGAGGGAGAGATATGAGATGAATAAAAAAATCTCACCTCTAATTGCATTCCTCCCTTGGGTTTAGTAATAAAGTTTGGTTTTTTTGTATATATTAGACTTCTGCTGCAATTTTATATCTGCAGAGTGTTGCTATGTTGCCCCCCCCCCTTTGTGAAATGGGAAATGAGTCATTACCAGAAAAAACATGGCACTCCTGCATATGTCTGTATATTTTAATTACCCATATCATGAGCTGCAGTTCAGTAGCTCAGCAGTTAGCTGCTGCTCACAAGAATGGGTTTAGATTCAGTGTCTTTGTACCCTTTACATTGTCTCCTTGCCTATATGACATTTTCTCCAGGTATTCTGGTTTTCCTCTCACATCTCAAAAACATGTTGGTTAGGCTGATTGGCGACTCTTAACTGGAGTTGAATGATCTTTGCCCAAGATGCTGCAGAGATAGACTTGGTTTTGTTAGTGTAACTGTATTGGAATTGGATGCGGTGGTGTAGCAGTGGCTAGTTCTCCTGTTTCACAGCTTGAGGGTTCAAATCTGACCTAGTCACTATCTGTCTGGATGCTGAACATTCTTAAGTACATTCTAAAGATGTATAACCTGGTGACTTTAAATTAGTCCTTTGTGAGTGGGTGGGAGTATTTGCCTTATTAATAGTCAGTTGGCATGCTTGGATTTGATATCCTGTCTTGTGATTAATGCTATTGGAATTGGCTCTGGCCACCAAAAGAAAGAAAGAAAGAAAGAAAGAAAGAAAGAAAGAAAGAAAGAAAGAAAGAAAGAAAGAAAGAAAGTGGTAATTTCATCTCTAATGCATAGACATTCCATAATTAAGCTGATATACAAAAAAAACTCTTATAAAGCCAGAGAGTTCACTTGATTAGTTTTATTTTTAACCAAAGAGGAAAAAAAAAACAATACAAGAAGGCAGAAATGCTGATTTGCAGGCAGAAGTGAATGATGCTTGTCTGTAGGATATTGTTGGGCTCAGATGTGGCATCCCAGCCCTAATTAAAAACCCAGCTCACTTCTATTAAAGAGCAGGCTTCTCAAAAGATGAGTTGGCATGTCATCATATTGACTTTTTAAACAAGGTATCTGGGCTTAAAATCTCTCCAAACATTTTATTGGCACTTTCTTGGCATGGGTTGTTAAGACTATTGATTTCATTTAAAATTTTTTTTTTTTTAAGATGCCGTTGTTTTTTTTCCCTCATTGCACATTTTTGGTGGGTTTTATGTATTTATTCTATTTAAGTTAATCAACGGCTTTGCCAGCTTTTATAAAATGATCAGCAGGCAAGTGAACTTCAGAGCAAACTGTCAAGCTCACGGTGTTCAGTATGTTAACAGCACCACTCTGTACTTTTTTGAAAACTCTAGCCAGAAAGCAAATATTTTAAATTATCTTCAAGAAATATGTATTAGAAAATTAATTTCCTTATTTCCCGCCCTCAAATAAACATGCTGTATTGGTGTATTTAACAAAGTATTATCTCGGGTAATTGGTGAGACGACTGCCTATGATTTAAGTTGGCACTCTGGTGCTAGTGACTGTGCTGGACTTTTTAATGTCTTTAATTCAGTGAAAAAAGTAGGAAAAAAGCATGCAAAAAGCATTTATGCAGACTCTTGAGTGAACTGAAAAGTGTGAACTATTTGAATCTGTCTTACTAGGCAATGCAAAGGATTTTGTTTGAATGTGTTGTGCCATGTGAGTCCCGGTCTTGCACCCCAAAACACAACGCTGAGTCTCAGTACTTTAGCAAAGCCAGCTTTATTCAGCTTGAAACAGGAAGAGCACAGTTATTTATTGTAGTGGGTTCTGCAACTCTCCCATACACAGACACAGCAGTCAGGCAGGGTCGTGGCCAGGTCAGTGGCCAAGTAATACTCTTCTCTGCAGTTATAATGTTCCTTGCATGCTTATATCACAACTGCGATCGGCTTGGATTTGCTTTCACGGCATTTTGCTACAGCGCTCAGAGCCTGTGGTTGCCCCAGCAACTGATAGACTGTTTTCCACACACACATTGATCATGCTTTTGAACGCTCTTTAGCGTGTCATCCCGTTGGGGGGAGTCCCAAAAGAGTTTCGAAACCTTACAGTGTGATAAAGATCACATTTAATACTACATTGTTATGGCTTAAGTTAGACCTCTTATATCATTGAAAGATGCTGAGAAATTAATTCACACTTTTGTTTTCAGTCGTCTAGATTACTGTAACACACTCCTCTCAGGACTACCCAAAAAAGACATAAATCGTTTGCAACGAGTGCAGAATGCAGCTGCTAGAATCCTAACTAGGAAAAAAAATCCGAACACATTTCTCCAGTTTTGATGTCACTACACTGGTTACCTGTGTCTTTCAGAATTGACTTTAAAATTCTGCTTATGGTTTATAAAGCCTTAAAAAATCTCGCTCCATCTTATATATCGGAATGTCTGACATCTTATATCCCAAATCGGAACCTTAGATCCTCAAATGAGTGTCTCTTTACAATTTCAAAAGCTAAACTTAAAAGAAGTGGTGAGGCGGCCTTCTGCTGTTATGCACCTAAAATCTGGAATAGCCTGCCAATGGGAATTCACCAGGCTAATACAGTGGAGCACTTTAAAACATTGCTGAAAACACATTACTTTAACGTGGCCTTTTTATACCTTCACTTTAACTTCCACCCTGGCCATCGGACCTTACTTATTCTATGTTAATTAATGTTGACTTATTTTATTTTCTTATTGTGTCTTTTATTTTTCTATTCTTCATTTTGTAAAGCACTTTGAGCTACTTTTTGTATGAAAATGTGCTATATAAATAAATAAATGTTGTTGTTGTTAGATTACTGAAGTTGTTTGGCAATAGCATAATTGTAAATTTGGGGTAAACTGAATTAGTCAATCAGTAAATTACTTTGGAACCATCCTTCCATCCTCCCATGCCTGCTTATCCATGGCAGGGTCAAGAAAGGTGACTTCTGTCCCAGCATGCATTGGGCACAATACAGAAATAACCCATAAAAGATTCATCAGGGGCCCAAATTAGCATCAGCAATTCACCGTAGCTGCAAGCCTTTAGGCTGCCGGAGGAAAGCTACATGCACACAGGAAGAAGATGTATAACCCACTGTCACACATGTGTGCATGGGAGGGTAATGCCACGCCAGACCAGGGGGTTTCGAGGTGCACTAATCCTTTCTCTGTTTCCACTGCAGACCAATTTTGGGAAACTCCGGTCACAATGCTAATGACATCACTTGGTTTCAAAGAAACCACTTCCGGTTCCAGTCACGATTACCTCACTTCCTCTGCCTTACTTTAAAACCGCCATATTAACCTCACCCAGACAGTTCTGTTTTGGACTCCAATCTATACACAATTGTGCAACCCATTTAACAGCCTGGTTCAAGTATGCAGGAAGCTACCCTAAACCTTGTTGCGGCTTTTTGTCTTTTCTTTGACACAACACAGGGAGCACTCAGAATGTGAACACTGGTCTCCTTGTTATGAGGCAGTAGCCTAACCACAGTGCAATTACTTTGGAAACATTAAACCAAAATGTAATGTCAAAAACTGAACTTAAATATAATTTTTTTTGTCTACAATGAACATGCTTTAAATGTGTAAAAGATTTTAGAAATAGCAGACTAATAGATGGTCACTTTACCAAATAATGATGGACAATGTCTTGTATATTCCCTGAACAAATGTATCTGCAGTATATACTGTATAATAATAAAACTTTCTTTTTCACTATTCACCAAACTATATTGAATAGGCTGAATTTAATTTAAATAAGATATAGCATTATATGTATGACATAATTCACTAACTGTAATAAAATATAACCAATACAAACAATGTATACAAAATTATTCTGAAACCTTCTTTCTTTAAATATACACACACGCACAGACACAATAAGGGAAAAAATGTGACCACCAACAAAGATAAAATGCCACAACCACAGCATATAAATGATAAGAAAATGGTTTTATTTATGTTAAGAGCCAATAAGACTTTATTAGATTTTAATTGGGCTTTTGTGGAGCAGTTCAATATCTCTTTCAATTGGTAAGCTTTTCTTCCTTTTCCTTATGAATTCAATCCCACTGCAAGCAAATTTGGCACCCTTCAATATTATTCTTTTGGATGCAGTTTGGATAAAAACTGGAGACCTCTCATCCTGGAGCCTTTTTCATGGGTTATTTTCAAGTCACTGGAAGAAATGGTCCTAAAATGGCTTGGGACTGCTCCTGGATGAGCCATGAGAATTACTTCTGGGATCCTAAATTTCAAATAGATGCCCTAGCACCATACAGCTAAAGTTCCTTCTGGAAGCCCCATTTGTTCTTGCACCTCTAAACACCACCTACCACAATAAAGGGCAGATGATCTCAAGATAAACTGTGTTTCCCAATAGCCATTGAGCATCTGTAAATAATATCGGGGAAGCCTGTTCTGTCCTAATTGGATATGAAACTTAAACACATTAGTACTCTTTTCCCAATGCTCTTTTCTAAAGTTATGTGCCTTGTACAGTCCTGCCCTCTGCTGGTCAACACATATGTTGTTTTAAACAGGTTTATATTATTATTATTATTATTAATATTAATAATAATAATAATAATAATACATTTTAATTATATAGCACTTTTCCCATGCTCAAGGCACTCTACAGAATATAAAAAGAACGGCAGGGTATACAGTATATAGCATTGTACAAACCAAATAAATAAATAAAGAAGATTAAGACAGTAAATTCAGAGAAAGCCTAACAGACAAAAGAACTGATGGTCTGCACACACACACAGGTTACATGAGCATCTTGACAGAGAGGTAAACTGAGAGAAGGGTAGTAAAGTCAAGTAGAGCTAAAAGCCTTCCTGAACAGATGAGTTTTGAGTTGTTTTTTAAAAGAATTCATGGAGTCAGCTGACCTGATTAATTTCGGTAGGTCATTCCAGAGTCTGGGCTATACAGCTGAAGGCCCTGTCACCCATGGAGTGTAGATTAGTGTGGGGCACAACAAGATTGCCAGAATCAGAGGACCTTAGTGGGCGGGCAGGCACATAGTGATGGAGAAGGTCACTGATGTAGTTTGGCGAGGTTATTTAAGGCTTTGTAGGTTATTAGTAGGATTTTATATTCGATTCTGTAAGACACAGGGAGCCAGTGAAGACGGAGCAGGATGGGTGTGATGTGCTCGCTGCTGCTGGTTCGAGTAAGGACTCTTGCAGCTGAGTTTTGAATAAGCTGGAGCTGTGATATAAGATTAGAAGGGGCACCTGCCAGCAGAGAGTTACAATAATCTATGCGGGATGTGATAAAAGCATGGACAAGTTTCTCAGCATTAGAAAAGGAGAGGTAGGAGCGAACACGGATATGTTACGGAGGTGAAAGTAAGAAAGTTTCTTAATGTGATTTATGTGGGGAAAGAAAGGGAGGAATCAAAAATGACACCAAGATTCTTTGCAGTAGAGGCAGGTCTGATGAGATCACCCAAGATGGACTGGGAAGGAGCTCATTTTATTAAGTTGCATTTTAGTCCCAATTTGCAGGAGTTCAGTTTTGTTGCAATTTAATTTTAAAGAGTTCTGCTCCATCCAGGTTTTAATTTCACTAAGGCAGGTTGTGAGCTGAGAAAGCTCTGATGAAGTTCCACTTTTAACATTGAAGTAGAGTTGAGTATCATCTGCATAAAAATGATAGCCCAGTCCATAGCTACGAATAATATGGCCAAGGGAAGCATATAAATACAGAAGAGAAGAGGGCCGAGGACAGAGCCCTGAGGAACTCCTTGTGTGACTGGCGCTGAGCTGGATCTGCTGTTGCCAAGACTAACAAACTCTTGCCTATCAGTCAGATAGGACTTGAACCACTGGAGGGCAGTGCCAGAGATACCCAGCATGTTCTCCATTCTGGACAGTAGAATGTCATGTCTGACAGTGTCAAATGCTGCACTGAGGTCTAATAGAATTAATATGCTGGTTTGTCCAGAGTCTGCTGCCATAAGCAAATCATTGGTTACCCGTAGCAGAGCAGTTTCACAGCTGTGCTGCCCTGAAACCAGACTGAAAGGGTTCCATCAAATTATTAGATGTTAAATAATTAGTGAGCTGGGAAGCTACAACACGCTCAAGAGCTTTTATCAGGAAAGGTAAGTGGGAAATAGGCGGAAATTGTTAAGATTGTCAGCATCAAGACCAGACTTTTTAACATTGGGGTTACAGAAGCGATTTTAAAAGTGAGCGCACAGAGCCAGTGTCAAGGGATGAGTTTATTATTGTTGTAACAGTCGGGATTATGGCATGAAGGCAGGATTTAAGTAGTGTGCTGGGGATGGGGTCCAGTACACAAGTAGTCGGCCTCATCTTACAAAGCAGGTCATTAACAAACACAGATGTGACTGGTGAGAACTTAGAGAAGGAGCTCGATGGAGTGGGAAAACAGGGAGAGATATAAACAGATGATGTATTTATGTTAGTTGAATTATTTAGATCTTTAATTTTGTTACGGAAAAGTGGAGGAATTCCTCACAGACTTCAGTAGAAGAGGTAGTTGGGCCAGATGCAGGTTGAGTAGTTTATTAACTACAGAAAACAAAACCCTTGGGTTATCGTGGCCACTTTCTATTATTCTGCCATAGTGGGTGTTCTTAGCAGCAGTTAGTGCTTCTCTGTAAGCTCTTTGGTGGTCAGAGAAAGCCTGGATGTGCACAGTGAGGCCAGTCTTACGTGACATTCTCTCAAGGTGTCGGCCAGCTGCTTTCATAGATCGCAATTCTGAGTTATACCAAGGAGCTGAACGTTTAAAGGAAACCTCCTTATGTTTTAAAGGAGCTGTTTTATCTAATGCTGAATGAAGGGCTGAGTTATAGTGGTCAACAAGACTATCTAGTGTTGACGGAATAGGTGCAGACAGTAAAAGATCAGAAATGGATCCAGAAAGGATAGAGGGACAGATATTTTTAGGGTTTCTGTAAGAAATTTGTCGTTTACAGGTAAGAGGAGGGAAAGGCAGTGAGACAGTGAAAATACTGCTTTATGGTCAGAGAATCCCAAATCAGTGCTGTAGATGTTGGCAACAGATAGTCCAGAAGTGCAGATCAGATCCAATATATGACCACCAGAGTGGGTGGGAAAATCAACATGTTGTGTCAAGTCAAAACAGTCCAGTAAGGATAGGAATTCATTTCTCAGTTTAGATGTAGTAGTGTCAATATGGATGTTGAAATCACCAAGAAGGATAATTCTCTGAGAATAAGAGCTTAGGTGGGTTAAAAGTTCAATTAGATCAGATAAGAAGGATGCATTGTACTTTGGGGAAAGATAAAGAACAATGAGTGAGACTGGACCTGATTCCATTATTAGTTTAAGAGCCAGGCACTCAAAAGACAGTGGACAGTCATTTGGGATTCGTTTGATGTTTAAGTCTGCTCTGATAATTACTGCCAGCCGACCTCCTTGTCTAGAGCTGCGAGGTTCTGTATAGAAAGTGAAACCAGGTGAAGCTGCCTCTGTGAGAGATGTAAATCCATTCGGTTTTTGCCAAGTCTCCGTTAGACACAATATATCAAGTTTGGTGTCAGTGATGAGTTCTGACAGCACCAATGCTTTGCCATTAAGAGTTCTCAAGTTAAACAGTGCAATATTAGTTAATGAGGCTTCTTTTTGCACAGAGCTGTGATCAGGGTATATTTCCACATAATGTAAATTTGGCACACTAACACTTTTATTTCCAGGGCCATGAGAAGGATGACTTATTCCTGAGCAAATGCTGCCAGTTGTCTTTTCATTCGCAGCCCGGCGGTGGCGGAAACCTGACCCGCAATGTACATATTTCGGGCATTGCAAAATACCGGCGTCTTTTAGGATGTTCCACTAAGACCATTTGCTCTGGACAAACTGTTTAACACTAGAATTACCAGAGCCTACGAAAAAACTCGTAATTCCGTCCCACCTTAAACTGCTTCTTAAATCCCTTCACACCTCTCCGCCAGCGCCCTTTGTCTTCTAAATGTGCTGATAAAGAGAAGCCGCTATTCCATCCCCCCACCAATTTAGAACGTGCACGAACTTCTCTCAGCTCATGCCTTGATTGAGTATCAGGGAGTGAAGTGGAGATTTAGAGTGAAATAATAGATCGTTGTTTGGAACACACGCATTTCATGTCTGTTCCGTTTCTACAGTAATCTGTGTCAACACATTGTTAAAACAGAAACTTTTTTTATATTCTAGTAGTAGATGACAAAATGTAGGCATAAACTATATAATGTATGAAGCCTGAAGTCCAAATAGCAAAGAAACATTTTCACAAGAATAACACAATTGCACTTTTATTCAAACATATAACTGCAGAAAGAAAAAGCCGCCTTAACATGCGACATTGACACTAGTTTACTATAACTGACTCGTGGTTCAATAGATACAGCCCCGCTTAGAATCAAGGGTCACGGGTTCGATCCTGCCCCTCCCTTTGAGAAGTAAACTGTTCTTAGTCTTACTGTTTTAGAATAAAACATACATTTGATTTCAGTCTGTAACAGCCGGTGCAATTTATGATCTTTGTAAAGGTTAGCTTTTTTTTTTTTTTATTCACTTTTCACTCTCTCAGTCGCGTTCAGAATCAATCCATACAACCCCATCTGACACGGCTGTTTTCACTAAAGACGCTTATAGCTCTGCAGTGTACCACGATGCATACTAACGCCCCGGTTCTGACACACAAACGCTGGCGAAGCTGCCTTCTTCGTATCTCACCGTCACTTGCTTTTCTTTTTATTCAGTTTTATTGAGTGTTCCTGCCAGTCCCCTCGATGTTGCTGTATGCTTTTTCTTTTGCACCCAGGACATGCAGAAGAAAGAATGGTAAAGACCAACTTCGGCGCTATATGCAATCATCAGACACTCCCCATCTGCCCGTGTCGCTCAAACACAGGAACATATATTGGTGTAAAAGTATAACAAAAGTGCACTTTTATTCAAGTGCACTTTTTCCATCGCCTTTTCCTGTAAGAAGCAGTGTACACACTTCTCTATGCTGTGGTTTCTATTACACACCTGAAAGAAAGAGACAATACATGTGAACATATCCAGCATACAGCAACATGCGGGACTGGCAGGAACACTCAATAAAACTGAATAAAAAGAAAATCAAGTGACGGTGAGATACGAAGAAGACAGCTTCGCCAGCGCCTGTGTGTCAGAACCGGTGGGGGGTTAGTATGCATCGTGGTACAGCACAGAGCTATAGCGCTGCCTGTATTCTGTTTCTTTTGTACTCCAGGGCACGCAGAGGAGAGAATAGTAAAGAGCAGTAAGTTCGCGCTATATGCAATCATCAGACACTCCCATCTGCCCGTTGTTTTGTTATACTTTTCAATACTTTTATACTGCTCAAACGGGCATGCTCAAAAATACACGTAATGCCACGAAAAGTGCACGCAGACACTTCATTTCGCAAACAAAACAAGTGCACTTTTATTCAAAACTACCTGTATAACCGAAGAAAAAAGAAAGCAAGATACAGTAGGCGATTGATACGACATCTTGCATGGTGCAATGCTAAGAAGTGAAGATTTTCATTCCGTGCTATATAAAATCATCACATTCAAATATTAACAGTTCCTACACACCCAAGGACCGTCCTTCCTACATTTACACGTGTACTTGTTGCCGTGTACACACCTCTCTGTGCTATGGTTTCTATTACACTGAATGAGCACCTGACACTGTACTTTCTTCCCTGGGGGAAGGTCCCGCATCAGAGAATTTCCAGTTCCTGCATAAATTCACACCCGATCTGACGCTGTTCGTTTTCAAATAATATTGCATTAGTGCGATTATATTTTCACATATATTGTCTTTCTTTCAGGTGTGTAATAGAAACCACAGCATAGAGAGAAGTGTGTACACTGCTTCTTACAGGAAAAGGCGATGGAAAAGTGCACTTGAATAAAAGTGCACTTTTGTTATACTTTTACACCAATATATGTTCCTGTGTTTGAACGACACGGGCAGATGGGGAGTGTCTGATGATTGCATATAGCCGGTTACTGGTCTTTACCATTCTTTCTTCTGCATGTCCTGGGTGCAAAAGAAAAGCATACAGCAACATGCGGGACTGGCAGGAACACTCAATAAAACTGAATAAAAAGAAAAGCAAGTGACGGTGAGATACGAAGAAGGCGGCTTCGCCAGCGTTTGTGTGTCAGAACCGGGGCGTTAGTATGCATCGTGGTACACTGCAGAGCTATAGCGCCTTTAGTGAAAACAGCCGTGTCAGATGGGGTTGTATGGATTGATTCTGAACGCGACTGAGAGAGTGAAAAGTGAATAAAAAAAAAAAAAGCTAACCTTTACAAAGATCATAAATTGCACCGGCTGTTACAGACTGAAATCAAATGTATGTTTTATTCTAAAACAGTAAGACTAAGAACAGTTTACTTCTCAAAAGGGAGGGCGAGGATCGAACCGTGACCCTTGATTCCCAAGCGGGGGCTGTATCTATTGAACCACGGAGTCAGTTATAGTAAACTGGTGTCAATGTCGCATGTTAAGGCGGCTTTTTCTTTCTGCAGTTATATGTTTGAATAAAAGTGCAATTGTGTTATTCTTGTGAAAATGTTTCTTTGCTATTTGGACTTCAGGCTTCATACATTATATAGTTTATGCCTACATTTTGTCATCTACTACTAGAATATAAAAAGTTTCTGTTTTAACAATGTGTTGACACAGATTACTGTAGAAACGGAACAGACATGAAATGCGTGTGTTCCAAACAACGATCTATTATTTCACTCTAAAACTCCACTTCACTCCCAGATACTCAATCAAGGCATGAGCTGAGAGAAGTTCGTGCACGTTCTAAATTGGTGGGGGGATGGAATAGCCGGCTGCTCCTAGCTTCTCTTTATCAGCACATTTAGAGAACAAAGGACGCTGGCGGAGAGGTGTGAAGGGATTTAAGAAGCAGTTTAAGGTGGGACGGAATTACGAGTTTTTTCGTAGGCTCTGGTAATTCTAGTGTTAATAAGAGGGTGTTTGTCATGAGAGTATGTTAGCATGATTATGGGCAATACTTATCTGAATAGCAGTGGAGAAATAGCACAGCACAGCGGAACCGGTAGGACAGGCAGGTGCGGTAACATAGGTGAGCGGTGATAGCAAAGCAGCAGAAAGCATAGCAGACGGAGGTAGCATGATTTGGAGGTTCCAATACACAGGCACAGACAGTAACACTTGGTAATTTCAGGCGTGATTGCCCCGAAGCCATAAGTCAGGTTAGTATGAACATCAGATCAGTTCCCAGTCGTAGAGTACTGTAAGATGAAACGGGAGCAGATCAGCATTGCAAATATAATCACAGAGACAGATCATCCTGAGGTCCTAGATTGCCAGGTACAAAGAAATGTTCATAGGTCTTGTCCCGTGATCCACAGACTCAGCTGTTCCCAGTCAAAGTAGAGTCCATAAAATCTGTAAAATATTATATTATCCATCCCACTATTTCCTAACTACAGGGTCATGGAAGCCAATCCCAGCCAACACAGGGCGCAAGGCAGGAAACAAACCCCAGGCAGGGCGCCAGCCCACCACAGGCTGCGCACACACACACAAGGGACAATTTAGAATCGCCAATGCACCTAAACTGCATGTCTTTGGACTGTGGCTACCCAGAGGAAACCCACGCAGACACAGGGAGAACATGCAAACTCCACGCAGGGAGGACCCGGGATACGAACCCGGGTCTCCTAACTGCGAGGTAGCAGCGCTTCCCACTACACCACTGTGCTGCCCTATACAGTAATCCCTTCTCGATCGCGGGGGTTGTGTTCCAGAACCCCCCGTGATAGACGAAAATCTGCGAAGTAGAAACCATATGTTTGTGTAGTTATTTTTATATATTTTAAGCCCTTATAAACTCTCCCACACTGTTAACATTATTAGAGCCCTCTAGACATTAAATAACACCCTTTAGTCAAAAGTTTAAACTGTTCTCTATGACAAGACAGAGATGACAGTTCTTTCTCACAATTAAAAGAATGCAAATAGATCTTCTTCTCTTCAGGAGCAGAGAATTTCAGAGGGAGAGAGAGAGAGAGAGCTCGCAAAGAAAAGCAAACAATCAAAAAATCAATACTTGTGCTTTTACGTTTGCCGCAGCATTTTTATAGGAGCGTTAGTATCTTCTAAGCAAACAGCCTCTGTGCAAACAGCCCTCTGCTCACATCTCCTCCGTCAGGCGCAGAGAACGTCAGAGAGAGAGAGCGAGATTAAAGCAACAATCAAAAAATCAATACATGTGCTTTTGTGCTTTTAAATATGCCGAGCACCACAATAAAGCAGCATTTTTTTAGAGGAGCGTCAGTATCTTTTAAGCAAACAGCATCTCTGCTCACAGCCCCTCCGTCAGGCGCAGAGAATGTCAGAGAGGGTGAGAGAGAGGCAGAGACAAGCAAACAAGCTCCGCGCGGGATGCATATCTTATGGCATTGAGGAGTTTTAGTTAATATGTAATACATGCTCTGATTGGGTAGCTTCTAAGCCATCCGCCAATAGCGTCCCTTGTATGAAATCAACAGGGCAAACAAACTGAGGAAGCGTGTAGCATAAATTAAAAGACCCACTGTCTGCAGAAATCCATGAACCAGCGAAAAATCTGTGATATATATTTAGATGTGCTTACATTTAAAATCCGCGATAGAGTGAAACCGCGAAAGTCAAAGCGCGATATAGCGAGCGATTACTGTATTATATTATATTATATTATATTATATTATATTATATTATATTATATTATATTATATTATATTATAATCCAAAGACATGCAAGTTAGGTGGATTGGCAATTCTAAATTGGCCCCAGTGTGTGCTTGGTGTGTTTGTGTGTGTCCTGCGGTGGGTTGGCACCAGTGCCCAGGATTGGTTCCTGCCTTGTTGGCTGGGATTGGCTCCAGCAGACCCCCGTGACCCTATATTCGGATTCAGCAGGTTAGAAGATGGATGGATGGGTGGATATTATTTCAAGATCACACTTTGCTTTTACATCATTAGTATTTTTAAGGATTACAATGATTAGAAGACAAATAAAGTGAACATGCATATCCCAAACTGTCTGAAGCAGTAAGATGATTGATTTCATATTTAATATCTTGGGAAACAAGACATTTACTACATTAAAACATCAGAGTATATCAATAGCTTCTAAACTACCTTGGTCAGTGACAAATTCTGGAACCTTGGAACTTTTTTGGCGGATGGCAAATTAGTTTAAATGACTGCCTTACAGATCCATGAGACAGACTTTGAATTCTGCCCACTCAGTCTCTGATTGGAGTTTATATCCTCTCTCCATAAATGTGTGGGTTTACCTCCCACATCCTAAACATATGTGTGTTAGTTTAATTGATGACTCTGAGTTGGCCTGCTGTGAGTGTGTGCAGCTCTATAAATGGAATAAACAATAAACGTGTTTGAAATAATGTTGGGAAGACAGAATGAAGAATATATGATATGAACAGAATAACATTGGTCTAACTATTCAGTCTCATCGAGGGAGTATGTATTGCCATAATAATCTATTCATGGGTCATAAATGGTTTATTTCTACCTACCTGCTCGCAAATTATAATAAGATAAAATATATACAAAACATCTTATTAATCTGGTTAATTTAAAATGTGTATAAATTGTATCAGCTTTCTTATACAACTAATCACCAATAGAAAAATTATGAGAGGCATAATAGAATAATAAGTAGTATAATAGGGAAAGCTACTTCCGCACAACTTTAGAAGATGGGGGCAAATCCCAGTTTGATCCGTAACTGTGGTGTTTACATATTCACTTGGGTTTTTCTGCAGGTACTCCAGATATCCACACCCATGTTAAAGTTGTGCCCAACTCACTTCCCAACTCACTTCCCAACTCACGATTTAAAGGGTCTGAGGTGACTTTGACGACCCTCCTGGAGTTGTTTCTGGGTAAATCTGGAATCACTTCTAGAGTCAGGGTTTATAAAGTAAGAGCAAATGCTCCCACTTTAAGTCCTCTAGGGATGGGGTTGTTTTTCATTGAACAGAAAGATAGAAGGTTGTGACTTTATTTTGACAATAGAGACCTGAATAAGATTATTGTAAACTACAGCTACCTGGTTTCTCTGACATCCTTGCTGCTGGATTAGGTCACGTGTTCCATGATGTTCACAAAACTGGACCTTTGTAACACTTACTTTCTCGTCTGAACATGTGAAGATGCAAAATGGAAGACAACTTGTAACACCACTTCATGACATTCCCAAAACAAAGTGATGCTATATGGGCTAACCAATGCCCCCACAGTTTTTCAAAATGTTGTCAGCAACATTGTTTGTGATTTATTAGGCATTATGGTTCTGTTGACTTTCTCAACCTTCCTCATTGACCACCCTCACAGAATATCTCACTTAGCTTCTTGCAATATGCTTCAAGTTAAGAGAAAATATAGAAGAGTGATAATATTAGCCAACTGTTCAAATCATAACACAATCAATAATCATAAATAAGCATGGGCCACACAGAGAAAACTAATGTATTGATTTTATAAAAGAAAAGGCAGTAGCATAAAACAACAAAAATCAAATGAATGATGTAAAGAATAACTGAATATAAACATTGTAAGAGAAGAGACAGAGAGACAAAAAAAAGATTTGGGGATCCACCTCGTATATTAGACATAATGATGCTTAATGACATTGAGAGTAGTCTCTAAGGACTGAGTCAAAAAAATGTCTGATTAAGCAAGAAGATATTGTGACTTTATAACAGGTAAGGAGGAAGAGGTGGATCTCTGGAGCTGCAACCGGAAGTGAGGTCTGGTTATGGAGTGGATGGGAGGTCTCTGGAGGCGGAACCGAAATTGAATTCTGAGGAGGGACCAGAAGTGGTGTTAAGTGGATTTCCTTTCTTGGGATCTTCAAAGGAAAGAAAAGTGGCATTAGTACACACTGTCAGCCAATGTTCCATTGTAACCACACACTTAGTCAAGCCCATCGACTGCTTCCCAAGTGCATGTGCGTGAAAACATCAATGAACACAAATCAAACTTAGTCATATAAAGAGTTTTAAAAATTGCCAACAAAAAGTCCAAAAATGACACAGAAATATAAAAATCAAAAACACAATGACATGAAAAAAATCAAGAAAAACAATCATATGAGGAAAAAGGAAATAAAAATATATATTTTGGAAAAAAATCATAGGTATATAATAAAATGAAAAATAAAACAAATGCAACCTCATCTGGAAAACCAGAAATATATTTCTGGAAGTCTGCAACATGTTGAAATGGGGTATGAGGCCTGGGATATAAGGAGGAAATAAGTCACCACAACTGGTCAGATCTTCACTGACCAGCCCAGAAGAGTCTCACCCCAAACCAGTTTGTCCACCAACTGCTAGCAGCAGGCTTTGGCCTTGGCAGGCCCAAAATTGAAAAACAGGGTTTTAAAGTTTGGAATAGAGAGTCCCAAGAAATATCTAAAAATACCTTAAAAGGGAAATAACTGTCAAATTCTGGTTTGTAGTGACAAATTGAAATGAAGAATATTCATAAGTCTAAAAAAATAAAATGTTCAGCAGAGTAGAAATGGGTTTGCCTTAAAGGCAACCCTAAGATGAATAAGTCCAAATTCCACAATCTGTAAGTAAGACCAAAGACAGAAGAAATCGGTATATATGAATGAAACTGAATGTTTACCAAACAGACTCCACCCAAAGGCATTGCACCACTGCTTGGTTTCTTTTTCTGGTGCAATGACAAAGCCAGAAAGAAGACCCAGAAGCAGTGATGTCAGGGCGGAACCACCAACTGGTGCTCGACCCATAAAGTGCAGAAAATGGCTGCACATTTAAACAGACAGTACATCATTAACACATTATAAATAAATCTAGCAGAAAAAAATGCAGAAAATAATAACTCAAAATTAACAAAAACACCCATAAAACAGAAAATAAATATAAGCCAGCGGAAAAACCCTGGTAACCCATTGCACACTATAAAATGATGTATAAAAATCATGAAAAAAGAAGAAAACTCATAACGTTATTCACGTGTTAAAGCATGGAAAACAAATATATTGAGAAGCAACCTGCTAATAGGACACTGAAGATTTCTGAATGACACAGATAACAAATGTAGAGGTGAAGAAAGTCTGACTGCATGCTATTGACTTTTGCTCAATATGTCTCTATTTATATTGACAAAATGTCGATCCAATGGAAACTGGCTCATTCAAAAACAGCCAACATGTTTTGAGGAGTGCCACAAATGTCAATTCAGAAAAAGTTTTAAACTAAATATTAAGTGCTATAAATGCAAGTATTGGAACTGAAATCTACATGAACCTCTGGGTATCATAGCAATTCTATCTGAAAAGTGAAAGAACAGTTAAAGTTGAGTCAGGATCATGAAGGATGGAGGATAACTGCTTGCTATGGTGGTGGTAGCATGATGTTGTGGGGGTTACCTTTCATAAGCCATTGCAGGTCATCTGGTTAAAACTGAAAAAAGAACGGAGGGCATATAATACAAGCAAATTTTGAAAAAGAACATGCTTCCACCTTCTAAAACCTGAAGCTTAGGGAAAAATTAAGCAAGACAATGATTCCAACAAATTAGCTAGAAGTGGTTCAAGTACAAAAACATTTACAGTATGTCCTACAATGTAAACTGCACTGTGTAATGTCTTCTGTCTAACCTGAACAACCTAAATCAAATTTGTCTCGAAGGGTCCAGTGGGCAAGCTGATACATACTTACTCCAAAAGACTTGTTGGTAAAAGTGGCTTCATATAATATTAAAGTGTGATGTTGGATGGATAGATAGATAGATAGATAGATAGATAGATAGATAGATAGATAGATAGATAGATAGATAGATAGATAGATAGATAGATAGATAGAACTTTAGTTGTGTGAAATGTAGCTTTTTTTCAGAAGCTCTTCAAATAAATAAATACATAAAGAGGGAGATAAGTAAGTAAGTAATGTGACAGGCGCCTGGCATCCATGACAAGCCGGTGACGCCCCTGCACACTGTATTCAGGGGGAGCAGCCCTGGACAGTGCAATACCTTCCCCTGGACGCTAGATGGCCACCACCCTGGGCTGGTGTAGTGCCTCGGTTTCCCACAGGGCTCCCTGGGAATTGGAGTTGGGGGCAGCCCTGTTGGGTCCCGCAGGTACCGCTAGGGGGTGCTGTGTTTGGGACTGCTGTGCCCGTGTGGGCAACAGCTTCATCACACCTGGAAGTGCCGCCGGATCTTGGTGATCAAATGCCTGGAACACTTCCAGGTGACCTATAAAAGGGAGCCAGCAACCACCACTCATCGGCCAGAGTTGGGTGGAGGAGGACAAGGTTGTGAGGGAGGAGTGGTGGTGCCAAGGAAGAGAAGAGTGTTTGGGACTGTGTTGTGGCTGGGGGGAGTACGGGGAAGACGTGCCCTCCAGCTGAAGAGTAATAAAAATCCTTTTATTTTACACGTGCCTCCCATGTTCAATCTGTGTCGGTCAGGCGCTATATAGTGCCTTTTACAGTAAATAAATAAATATACACACACACTTTGGCCTAAAACCACACCGGAGTGACTATAAAGCAAGAAAAATAAAAAGAAAGAAAACCTCTGACTTGGCTGTCACAGTCACAGTGAGGCATCATGCAAGCATATTGCTGTTGGTATAAAGGAGCCCCAGTAGCATTTCTTGGCCCACTTCTGCTGAATAATTGACTGGCTGTTAGTGTGTCAGAGAATATGTATGTAACCAGCTTAAGTCATTAAAAATTGAATTTCATTGCTTTGAAATAAAAAAATAAAAATAAAATTTTACTGTAGGATTTATTATATAATATTAAGGTTTTTCAAGACATTGTATATACAGTATAGGATTGTTTTAAGTCTGAGTTCCAAATGTCCCAAGGCAGTTGCATTCTGAAAAGGAACATTTCATACATAAAAGACAATTTCACTTGGCTGGAACATGTTTGACAACAAATACATAATATTTTGCCATGCTGCCATTCCAAAGCAGACATGTAAGAAGAGAAAGAAAATATAATATACTTAGTGTGGCATGCGGCTGGGGGTGGTACCCAGCCGGCACGCCCAAGAGGACCGGAGGAGGGCTCACGCCTCCTCCAGACCACGAGGGGGCGACCGCCCTCGTTGCTGTGGGGAACACGGGCATCGAGCTTTGAAGCTCAACCCTGTTGGGGCCCGTGGTCACCGCCAGGGGGTGCCCCAATGTCTGGATATCCCTGGACCTCAGCACTTCCTCCACACCAGGAAGTGCTGGGGGGAAGAGGAGCAGGGACACCCGGAGTGCTTCCGGGGACGCAGCCGGCACTTCTGCCACACTGGTGCGTGTTGGTGGAAGATTGCTGGAGCACACCTGGAGCACATCCAGGGGACAAGAAAAGGGGCCGCCTCCCTTCATTCAGGGCTGGAGTCGGGTGGAAGAGGACAACGTCTGGGAGAGGAAAGAGGCGTCCTGAAGAGAGGAAAGGCATTGTGTGTTGGCCTGGACGTGTGGGGTGATTGGTGCTGTGGCACTGGGTTGTGCAGTTTAATACTTGTGAATACCTGCCAAATAAACGTGTGTTGGCTGGCATAACGATGTCCGTCTGTCTGTTTCCGGGCTATTTCCTACACTTTGCAACAGTAAAATAAAAAATGAGCTTCTCTTAAAACTGATAAGTAGGGAATTTCAAAAAGTGTGTGCCAAATATCTACAGACCCTTCCTTAACATTACTTTAATTTTAAGGAGTTGTGCATAGTGAGAGCCCACTTTTGTACATTAAGTGTGAGGCTAAACCTTTTAAACTGGATGCGAGATGGAGGATTCTAAACTTAGCTTTGAAATAAATTAGAAGACAGTGAAGTGCTTTAAGAACTGGTGTTGTACAGTATGGTTGCACTTCTTGCTTTAATTATGATCGTTGTTGCTACATTTTTAATTAACTGTGGAGTAGCAAGACAATTTCAGACAGGGTAACCATACAACTATATGTTAGTCTGTTTTCCTCAAGCCTAATGAATGTGGTTAGTTTTTCAAGATCCTACAAATTAAGAAATTGCATTCATTTTGCAATAATAATAATAAGGAAGAAAGTGCATAAATGTAATGACTGAAAATAATGTTTGTGTCAATGGTTACAACTACATTTTGAATTATAAAAAATTCTCATTTAATAATGATCATTTAATAATTCTTTGCATTTATATAATGCTTTTCTTACTACTCAGAGCGCTCAGGAATTGCAGGTTAAGGGCCTTGCTCATGGGCCCAACAGAGCAGAGTCCCTTTTGGTATTTACAGGATTCGAACCGGCAACCTTACAATTGCCAGTGCAGATTCCAAGCCTCAGAGCCACTACTCCAACTCATCAGTTAAGAGTACTAAATATTGCCTTATTGTTTACAGTTAACTCCACCTAAAAGATAGCCTGTAAATTGTGTGTATTTTCACAAAAATGACCACCTGAGTCTTGCACCTGAAATGACCACCTGAGCCCTGTGCCATTCATGCATCTCACAAAAAAATAAAACTAAAATAGTTCTTCTTGCAGCTGTGCATGCATGTCACCAGAGGTAGCCATGCAAGCTACAAACTAGCCTGGGGACTGCAAATGAAGCTTTCTTTCTTTCTTTATTTCTTTATTTCTTTTACATGTTTGTTATTTACATTGATCCTCATATTTTCCAATTTGTTCTCTAAATAATTACATTTTTAAGAGTTTTAACTGTGCTGCTTAAAATTAGCTTTGTATCCCAAGTTAAAAATCATATAGAATCTCACTTATATTAACACATTTAAAACTTTGAAATTACAAAAAAGTACATATATTACTACTAACAATATTTAAAATAACAGAAGATGTTTGCTTTTAGTTTGTTGTTCTGCATGCTGCAAATGTGGCAACATAGTATTTTACTTTCTTATTTTTAAACAAGTTTTTTAAACAAAAATGCACACATAGCGCACCATTCAGGTGCATTCTGGGAATGAGTTAACGGTTTTGAAATTCAGAGACATTTTAATTTTTTACTGCTCATCAAAGAGACTTTTTTGTATATTATATGCTAGCTGACTTATACGGCTTTGCTAAGTCTAAGTCTGTCTAAGTCAATCAGCCTTAGTTATAGTTGCATTGGTTAATCGGATGTATCACAAATACAATTTAAATAAGTATTTATCTCTATACAATATTTGTATTATTTTTTTTTGTTTACCAGGAGCTAATATTATTAGCTCACATGAGCTGTTTACTTTTGAAAATGCTACAAACAGTCTTTGGTGGTTTTGGTGTGAAAGAGATTGCAGCAGAACTTCTTTTTTATTTTGAATACATATTTATTGACAAAATGAAAAAGGAATATAGTAAAAGGAAACCAACAATAATAACTGATTTTTTTGGCTATGTCTCTCACTATTATAAAAAAGGAAATCCTGGGACGAGACTTTCTTGGAGATAATTTCAACTCCCGCGAAAGATAATTTCAGGTCCCGCGAGATAAGACTTTTTTCCAAGTGATTTTGACAATTTCCACCATCTTTTCAAACGTTTACAACCATGACCACGGTCCAATTATTTCTCATTCGTATGAATGCTATTGTCAGACACAGTTCCTGCGCTCTCAGCTCCAAGCTGGGTAGGAAATAAAAGACAAACAGTAGAAGACAAAGTAGAACATCGTAAAGAGGTTCAAAAACATTAGCATGATACACATGCAGAGCAGGTTAGAGATTATGAAAGTAGTAAAATTTGAAAGTCTCAAAAAACTGATAGTAAAAGATCGCATTAGTTCTAACAAACGGAAATTATTACTCGGTGAAAAAATGGAACAGTGAAAAGAGATCGAATTTATGGACATATGACAGAAGTATTTAGATGTCGTTTGGCTTTAAACTTTAAGTCGGAGACTTGTAGATCATCTAATTCATGTTGCCATCAGGGAAAATAGTGTTTCTTCTCAATGAAGAGGCATATCTGCGAGAATTAAAAGATTTGTTGTTTGGTGAAAGTGAAATCCACATACACGAGTGGCAGAGATGCAAAGTGGCTGGCACGTAGCGCAGGCCGGGGAGTTGGCCAGCGAAGCAAGCAATGGGTGAAGCCTCCTAGTAAGAACAAAACAAATCCACTGATATACACTAAAGTACCACCTCACCCCTCCTCGCCTCATCCCACCTGAGACAGGTAAATGGGCACACACACACCTCACGGTAATGCAAAAAGTAAGGGAAGTTGGGGATGAAAGGGCAGCAGAACTTTACAACAACAACAACATTTATTTATATAGCACATTTTCATACAAAAAAATGTAGCTCAAAGTGCTTTACAAAATGGAGAATAGAAAAATAGAAGACACAGTAAAAAATAAAAATAAGTCAACATTAATTAACATAGAATAAGTAAGGTCCGATGGCCAGGGTGGACAGAAAAAAAAAAAAACTCCAGACAGCTGGAGAAAAAAAATAAAATCTGTATATAAAAGGACATCACCAAATTGGGTTTTTGGTAAAGTTATAAAGGTAATTTAAAGTTGATTCATTCAGAGCTTAAGAACTGCTGAAAATCTTGACCGTCTATTAGCATACAGCCTCAGTATACATATATTAATAAATGTCTCTCAGTAAGCAAAAAATTACTTTTACTTTACTTTTCTAATTACTATATATATATATATATATATATATATATATATATATATATATATATATATATATATATATATATATGTATGATGATTGATCATTGACTATTATTGTGAAATTAATGATGATATGCAGGTGGACAACAGTGTGGCAGTTTTCAAAAATGCAAAGCTATGCACTGATATAAGAAAAAAGTTGTATAATCAGTTTATGTCACATTTATTGTCACATGTGCCACACCCCCTGTCTGCTGCACAATATTTTTGTCATGTCTAACTACGTTCATTTCTCCACCAGCTCTTCCAATCGTGCTTGATTCACAAAGTGAGAACCCCCACTATAAAAGCTGGTCATCAAGGAACTGAAAACGATAAAACTGGGTCCCAAGACCACAAAGATTGAGAAATACTGCTCTAAGATAAACTAAACAATGAACATGTTATCCCAAAGTGGTTGAGGAAAAAAACCTCAGCATTTGCCCCCTTTGATGACATGATGCTTTTATCGTGGCTCTTATTTAAACTTTCTGAGCAATGATAAAATTGTCTGAAGCAGCCCACTGGCTGATGGGAATTGTAGTCAAATTTGCTTAAGGTTGCAGATAAGAAGAATAGGGTGGGAGAGGGGGTATATTTATTAAATGTCTTTCTTAGTGGTTCAGTTGTGCGAAATTGATTACTCCCACAGACACAGCACCTGGCAAGCACTTGCTAAATGCATCTTCTTTGAGCTTCACCGAACTTGGCTCATTTCAGTTCACTCCTGCAGATGGCCTATATTTGCATAAACTGGCACCAGTTCTCCGTGCGATTTCTGTCAGCACTGTGGTGAAAGAAGGGATGTGGTGCATTAAAATATAAACAAATAAAAAAGCATGTATAGGGTAATTTTGAGGAATTTTTGAGATTGTGGGGAATTTAGTATTTCTATTATGGGAGGTTTTACTGCTAAATATTGATGTATTGAAATATCCTACCTTTGTGGACACTTAACACACTAGATATACCATCCTGCCAAATTTCAGCTTTTTAGCTAAACTGTAAACACAATGAGTGAGTGAGTGAGTCAGTCAGTCAGACAACTTTGCATTTTATATATGTATGTTGTCATATGAATAGACAGCTGGCATAAAAAGGTTTTGGGCAGCCTGTTTCCTGGCTGCAAAATTGCATTAAATAGTGTACAATTGTGTACAGGTTTGAGTCCAAAACAGAACCGCCTGGATAAGGCAAAGATGGTGTCATTAAGGGATGGTAGAGGAAGTGATGTCAAGATTGGATGTGACTTCATCAAGAGTAGACGGGATTTCCCGTAACTGGTCTGGATTGAAAAGAGACTCCCATTTGCATGTGACAAGGTATTTAATATATAAACATCTACTCAAGAAAGTGTGTCTGTCTGTCTGTCTGTCTGTCTGTCTGTCTGTCCAGTGGGAAGCGGCCCGGAAGTGCAAGGCTACAGCATGAAGATCAAAGGGCCTACAAGACAGCCCCAAGTTAATGAGCAGGAAGAAGAACTAAGTACAAGGCTACAAAATGAAGCTGAAAGAAAGCAATTCTGTTGTCAAAGTGAAACTCGCTTAGACACTGATAGACAAGGTGGGGAGAGCACATCCGCAAAATGAAAGCACTGCCTCTGTATTTCAGGTTTTTTCTGACGACTTCAATAGTATCTAGGAGCCCAGGCTTTTTACAGCACAGGCTTGCACAGCTAGTGTATATATATATATATATATATATATATATATATATATATGTGTGTGTGTGTACAGTACAGGTCAAAAGTTTGGACACACCTCCTCATGCAATGTGTTTTCTTTATTTGCATGACCATTTACATTGGTAGATTCCCACTGAAGGCATCAAAACTATGAATGAACACATGTGGAGTTATGTACTTAACAAAAAAAGGTGAAAAAATTGAAAACATGTTTTATATTCTAGTTTCTTCAAAATAAAAACCCTTTGCTCTGATTACTGCTTTGCACACTCTTGGCATTCTCTTGATGAGCTTCAACAGGTAGTCACCTGAAATGGTTTTATTAAACTAGAATATAAAACATGTTTTCAATTATTTCACCTTTTTTTGTTAAGCACATAACTCCACATGTGTTCATTCCTAGTTTTGATACCTTCAGTGAGAATCTACCAATGTAAATGGTCATGCAAATAAAGAAAACACATTGCATGAGGAGGTGTGTCCAAACTTTTGGCCTCTACTGTATATTGTCACAAAAACGAGACATAAACAGATAAAGGTTTGGGGCAGCCACCCATATAATATGGTATCCCGGCTGCAAAAGTCGTTTTTATCAAATAATCAGCACTGAAGTGCATACAACTGAGTCCAGAACAAGACTGAGGGAAAAGGGAAAAAGGGCAGGCTTTTAAAAGGGGAAGACAGGAAGTGAGGTCATAAGGATCGGGCACGTGTTCATCAATCATTGGATCAAGCCTGGAAGTGACATCAGAGGGGCCGGAGCTGGTAAGGTCTATTTCCATTGGCTCAGTCCCGGAAGTAACGTTAAGAGAGCCAGGTGGAATCTCCCGGGAATGGTCTACAGGAAAGGGAGAAAAAGAGTCAGTGCACTCTGCCACATCCCGGCATGCCTCAGAACTGTCTTCACACCCTTTAGCTGCCTTCCATGCGCACGTGTGTGAAAAGCCCCCTTAGCCCAGACCCGTCGGGTCGGGCGACCCTAACCGAGAGGTCGTGAACCCGAGAAAGAGCGTCAGCGTTGGCATGGAGAGCACCTCGGCGATAAACGAGCGAAAACGTATATGGCTGTAGGTCAAGAAACCACCGGGTGACCCGCGGATTCGACTCCTTGTGCAGGGCCATCCACTGCAGAGGTGCATGGTCCGTGACAAGGGTGAATTCCCAGCCCAACAGGTAGTACCTAAGCTGAGTAATTGCCCATTTAACACTAGAATTAACAGAGCCTACGAAAAAACTTGTAAATCCGTCCCACCTTAAATCGCTTCTTAAATCCCTTCACACCTCTCCGCCAGCATCCTTTGTCCTCTAAATGTGCTGATAAAGAGAAGCTAGGAGCAGCCGGCTATTCCATCCCTCCACCAATTTAGAATGTGCACGAACTTCTCTCAGCTCATGCCTTGATTGAGTTTAAGTGAAGTTTTAGAGTGGAAATAATAGATCGTTTTTTGGAACACACACATTTCATGTCTGTTCCATTTCTATAGAATTCTGTGTAAAATACATTGTTAAAACAGAAACGTTTTTTATATTCTAGTAGTAGATGACAAAATGTAGGCATAAACTATATAATGTATGAAGCCTGAAGTCCAAATATCAAAGAAACATTTTCACAAAAGGTACAAATATAACACAACAATTGCACTTTTATTCAAAAATATAACTGCAGAAACAAAAAGCCGCCTTAACATGCGACATTGACACCTGTTTCTTATGAGTGCCTCCGTGGTGCAATAGAATCAGCTGCCGCCTGGGAATCAAAAGGTCGCGGGTTTGACCCTGCACCACTCTGTTTTGAGAAGTAAACTGCTCTTAGTCTTACTATTTTAGAATAAAAGCATACATTTTTATTTCAGTCTGTAACAGCCGGTGTAATTTATGATCCTTGTAAAGGTTAGCTTTGTTTTTTTTTAATTCACTTTTCATTCTCTCAGTCGCATTCAGAATCAATCCATACAACCCCATCTGACATGGCTGTTTTCACATAAAGACGCGCTATAGTTCTGCAGTGTACCACGATGCATAGTAACGCCCCCCCCCATAAGGGTTCTGACACACAAACGCTGGCTAAGCTGCCTTCTTCGTATCTCACCGTCACTTGATTTTTTTTTATTCAGTTTTATTGAGTGTTTCTGCCAGTCCCCGCATGTTGCTGTATGCTGTTTCTTTTGTACTCCGGGACATGCAGAGGAGAGAATGGTAAAGAGCAGTAACTTCAGCGCTATATGCAATAATCAGACACTTTCCATCTGCCCGTGTCGCTCAAACACAGGAACATATGTTGGTGTAAAAGTATAACAAAAGTGCACTTTTATTCAAGTGCACTTTTTCCATCGCCTTTTCCTGTAAGAAGCAATGTACACACTTCTCTCTATGCTGTGGTTTCTATTACACACCTGAAAGAAAGAGACAATATATGTGAAAATATAATCGCACTAATGCAATATTATTTGAAAACGAACAGCGTCAGATCGGGTGTGAATTTATGCAGAAACTGGAAATTCCCTGATGTGGGACCTTCCCCCAGGGAAGAAAGTACAGTGTCAGGTGCTCATTCAGTGTAATAGGAACCATAGCACAGAGAGGTGTGTACACTGCAACAAGTACACGTGTCGTAAATGTAGGAAGGACGGTCCTTGGCTGTGTGGGAACTGTTAATATTTGAATGTGATGATTTTATATAGCACGGAATGAAAAATCAGCACTTCTTAGCATTGCACCATGGAAGCTGTCGTATCAATCAGTTATACAGGTAGTCTTGAATAAAAGTGCACTTGTTTTGTTTGCAAAATGAAGTGTCTGCGTGCACTTTTCGTGGCATTACACGTGTATTTTATGAGCATGCCCGTTTGAGCATGCTCAAACACAGGAACATATGTTGGTGTAAAAGTATAACAAAACAATACCGCTCGGACATGCTGTAGGTGTTCCCTCCATGTGCTGGAATAGATGACCACGTCATCCAGGTAGGCAGCACTGTATGAGTTATGAGGCCGGAGCACTTTGTCCACCAGACGCTGAAAGGTTGCTGGAGCCCCGTGTAACCCAATTGGAAGGACACGATACTGCCAGGTCCGCTAGGGGTACTAAATGTGTTTTTTTCCTTGGCGGA
The DNA here is from genome assembly GCF_016835505.1 of Polypterus senegalus. Taxonomy (NCBI): domain Eukaryota; kingdom Metazoa; phylum Chordata; class Cladistia; order Polypteriformes; family Polypteridae; genus Polypterus; species Polypterus senegalus. The sequence goes on along the minus strand of NC_053170.1, from coordinate 55,134,238 downwards.
GTTCATTAAAGGAACCTGCCAGTACCCTTTTGTCATGTCCAGTGTGGTCAAATATCGAGCCTGTCCAAGTCTCTCAAAGAGGTCGTCCACTCGTGGCATTGGATAGGCATCAAATTGGGAGACTTGAAATAAGCCGACGGAAGTCATTGCAAAACCCCCAACTCCCGTCAGGCTTACCAACGAGCACAATGGGGCTGGACCAGGGACTATAACTTTCCTCAATCACACCTAGTTCCAGCATGCGCTTGATCTTAAGCTCCACTTCAGCCTTTTTGTCTCGGGAAGACGATACGGGCGTTCTCGGACAATAACCCCGGGATCTGTCACAATGTTGTGCTCAACCAGAGAGGTCCTTCCGGGGTTCTCACTGACTACATCCCAAACAGCCCAGATAACTGTTTCCAGCTCCTGCCTGTCTGTGACTTAAGTCCGTACCGAAGTTAAGGCTGTGTGTAAGCGAAGAGTGAGCGGGGCTGGCCGGAGGAGGGATCGGGGTCCCTGTCCTTCCATGGTTTCAACAGGTTCACAAACCCGCTCCTTCGGCCAGTGATTGGGTTGACTCACCAAATAGTCGACCAGTCCCTTCCTGTCCTTAACTTCATAGGGGCCTTGCCAATGGGCAAGCAACTTAGAGTCGGAGGTAGGCACTAGGACCATGACCCGATCTCCCGGGTGGAACTCCCGAAGAGACGTGCCGCGGTTGTAGTAACGGGTCTGTGCTGCTTGAGCCTCTTCCATGTGACTTTTTTGGAGAGGCCGAATCTTTCCAAATCTATCGCGTAACTGCGTGATATACTCTAATATGTTTGTAAAAGGGAAGAGCCTCTTCTTCCTATCCTTGTTTTAGAATACCTAATATGCCACGAGGTTGTCTCCCATACAGTAATTCAAAAGGGGAGAACCCCGTGGAGGCTTGTGGAACTTCCCGATAGGCAAAAAGGACAAGGGGAAGGAGCTGATCCCAGTTCCTTCCATCCTCGCTGACCACTTTACACAGCATTTGTTTGAGCGTCTGATTAAACCTCTCCACTAATCCGTCAGTTTGAAGATGATACACCGAGGTCTTTAAATGCTTTATTTTCAGTAACTAGGCAGTCTCCTTGAACGTCTCCGAGGTGAAAGGTGTCCCTTGGTCCTTTAAGACTTCCTTGGGGATACCCATGCGCGCAAAGACCCCTAGTAATTCCCGTGCGATGGCTTTAGAGGTAGCTGAGCGCAACGGAACAGCTTCGGGGTATTTTGTAGCATAATCCACGAGGACTAAAATGTACTTGTGTCCTCAGGCTGAGGGCTCTAGGGGTCCAACCAAATCGACCCCAATTCTGTGGAAGGGAATGTCAATTAAGGGTATAGGAACGAGAGGAGCACGGTCCCTTCTAGGAATTTGTCGCAGTTGACACTCCGGGCAGGAAGCTCAAAAGCGACGAACCTCCTCATTGATCCGCTGCCAGTAGAAACAGAGCTTGATCCGCTTCAGGGTTTTCTCGGTGCCCAAGTGGCCACCTAGGAGGTGTGCGTGTGCTAGCTTGCAGACCTGCCGCCGGAAGGTACGCGGAACTAGCAGTAGCCTTCTCTCCTGCCCATCATGCATTGTTACACGATAAAGAAGGTCATTGTCTAAGACAAAGTGAGGGCCCTGTGGCATCAACTGGTTAGTGCGCTGGCCATTGACAAGGACCACTGCATTTTTAGCAAACTTCAGGGAGTCATCATTCCATTGCTCCCTTTTAAAACACGCCAGCGTCTCTTTAAATTGGAACCGCAAAAAGGAGAGAGGGTCAGCGTCGACCTCAAGGGGTGTGGTTTCCTCCCGTTCCGTCTCGGCGTCGGTGGATGACGTATCAGCACGCGACGGCCCTGGAGTTGCCACGTTACTCAGGGAAGCCACTTCATCTCTCTCTGCCGGCTGATTACACGCCGTGGAGGCAGCCTGAGACGGCTCATTCCCGTCTATAATGAGGCCCAAAGTAATCCCGGGAGTGGTATGTGTCTCACCGCTTTTAATTTCAGGCCAGTCCTGCCCCAGTATCACCGGGTGTGGAGGATCAGGGAGGATTGCCACGGTTAATTTCCGAACTGATCCTCCGTAGCTGATGACACAAGCGGCGGTCCTGTACCAGCGGGTTTCCCTGTGGACACAGGTTATACCGGCCTTAAGTTTCAACCACTGTTGCGGTAGCACAAATCGGCGGGCAACAATGGAAATGTTGCTGCCGGTATTGAACAGAGCAGAAGTTTTATACCCGTTAACGATCACCGCGCCTGAGTGTGGGACCGCCAACAGGTTTATCAGAGCACACCAACCCCTCCTCCCCCTCCACCTGCATTCCACCTTATTCCCAAGCGTTTTGCACGCCCGCGGCCCTGGGGACGCCGGCACAAGCTCTGGGTCGCACCCTGGTTGAGTTCGGTCAAAGGATGGTTCAGCTCCCCCAGATTGTGAGGCCATCCTTTGTCTTTCTATGAGCTCTATGAGCTCTGCCATGTTTTTAAATTCTCTACCCCAGACCGGCTGGGTGAAGCCCCTGGGTAGTGTGTCCAGAAGCAGGTAGCAAGCCACCTGCTCTATTATTTGAAAGGGCTTCAGTTCTTGTGGCCATAGCCACCGTCCTACCGTTGCCCATAGAGACCAGGCTTGTTGAGGGGTCGGTCACTTTGGGTTGAACCTCCAGTTTTTTAGGTTACTCATCTGCCAGTCTGGGGCACCCCTAGGTGGAAATTGGGGTTCTGGCTTCACAGGGAGGCGGACACTGTCCTCCGTGAGAGCATAAACAGGCCTCTTTGCCTCCCCCTTCCGAAGCAGCCCAATTCTTTGAGCCCCTCCCAATCACTCTCTGGCCTGCCTAGGTTGCCTAGTGGAGCATGCCAGGAGCAGAGCCTGTACCGGGACACTCCGAAACACGGGACACCCTCCCCGCCTGGAAACTTGGCCCCAGTACGCTCCCACCTAGATATGTTGCAGGTCCTGTCCCCTTCTCTTCCAGGACTTCTCCATCCTGCCGACTACGCCAATGTCTCAGAACTGCCTTCATTCAAGCCCTTTAGCTGCCTCCCTGCACACGTGTGTGACAATATATATCTTTTTCCTCTTCTTCTTCTTCTTCTTTTGGCTGCTCCCATTAGGGGTTGCCACAGCGATTCATCTTTTTCCATCTCTTCCTCTCCTCTGTATCTTGCTCTGTTGCATCCACCACCTGCATGTCCTCTCTCAACACATTCCTCTTTTTTCCCTTACCTGGCAGATCTATCTTAGCATATTTTTCCCAATATACCCAGCATCTCCCCTCTGCAAATGTCCAAAGCAATGCAATCTCGCCTCTCTGACTTTGTCTCCAAATCATACAATCTGAGGTGACCCTCTAATGTACTAATTTCTAATCCTGTCCATCCTTGTCAGACCCAATGCAAATCTTAACATCTTTAACACTGCCACCTCCAGCTCTGTCTTCTATGTTTTGGTCAGTGCCACAGTCTCCAACCCATATTACATAGCTGGTCTCACTACCATCCTGTAGGCCTTCCCTTTCACTCTTGCTGATACCCATCTGTCACAAATTACTCCTGACACTCTTTTCTACCCATCTCACCCTGCCTGCACGCTCTTCTTCACCTCTCTTCCACAATCCCCGTTACTCTGTACTGTTGATCCCAAGTATAGTATTGAAACTTATCCACCTTCGCCAACTCTACTCCTAGTATCCTCACCATTCCTCTGACCTCCCTCTAATTTACACACATGTATTCTGTCTTGTTCCTACTGACCTTCTTTCCTCTCATCTCTAGAGCATATCCCCACCTCTCCAGGGTCTCCTCAACCTGCTCCCTACTCTCGTTACAGATCACAATGTCATCAGCAAGCATCATAGTCCACAGGGACTCCTGTCTAATATCGTCTTGTCAACCAGTCCATCACCATGGCAAATAAGAAAGGGTTCAGAGCTGATCCCTGATGTAATCCCACCTCCACATTGAATGGATCTGTCACTCCTACCACAGACCTCACCACTGTCACACTTCCCTTGTATATAGAGTAAATTGTGGCCACCAAGGGGCACTCCAGCTCTCCCCAAACCTGACACAGACAAACACTAGGCACAACTCCAACAACACACAGTTTTACTTGTTGTGGGAAATGATTTCCCTTTGTTCCCCACCAATGCACAGTACAATAAAGCACAAGTAAAGCAACACCTCTTTTTCTTTCCCTTCTCCATCCTATCTCCTTCCACCTCCACTCCTCCTCCAGCAAACCTCGTCTTCCCCCTCCTGACTCTAGCTCCCCAAATGAAGGCAGGCGGTCCCTTTTATGCTGTACCTGGGAGTACTCCAGGTGGCTCATTAGTGAGGTCTGGAAGCACTCCCAGGTGTGGTGAAAGCCCAACAAAGTATGGCTCTGCAGCTCCCCCTAGTGGCCTCCACAGAACCCCACAGGGCTGTGCCAAACTCCAACTTTTATAGAGCCCTGTTGGAATCCGTGGCACCTCTACAGCCTGGGGGGTTGGGGGGGACTGCCCTCTAGCACTCTAGGGGAGAGAGTGCACTGGGCATATCTGCTTCCCCAGTCCTTTCTTTAAGAAGGTGCTCTGGCCAGGTAAGAGACCCAGCTAGCCGTCACAATATACATATATAATATACGGTATAAAAATAAATTTATTTACAGTGGAGTGTGTGAGATTCACTCAGATTGCCACAGCACTATTTGTGCAGGCACACTGACACAGACATACAACTTAGCTTATAATGGCTACCAAGGATCTGTTTGCTGATAGAAAAATAACATTTACAAAATGTACAAGCTGAAGTGACCTCTTTCAAGCTAAATTTTAAACAGTAAACTAATCTGTAATTGAAGTCATACAGTATGTTTCTGTGTTTGAAGGATCAGAAACAGGCAAAAGAAAGTTGCTTGATGGATTTAATTATTATATTCTTTGATTGCAAATATTATATTACTGTAGCTATAACCTTTTTTAACACATAGAGATAAGATATACTGCATGGAAACATCTTTCACTATGAATTGTACTATAGTTGAATCAGAAAGCATTCAGAATCTTTCACTTTCTGCACACTTTGCTCTGATGTAGATTTAATTTAAAATTGACCATTTTTGCCTACCAATCTACACTTCATAACCTATAATGACAAAGCAAAAACAGGTTATTTATTATTAAAAGTTAAAAACAAATCTCTCATCCATATAAGTATTCACATCCTTAATTCAGTACTTTGTAGAGGCCCTGTTGGCAGTTATTACAGCTTTGAGTCTTCTTCGGTCAGTCTCTAACAACTTGGCACATCTGGATTTGGGCAGTTTGTCCCATTCTTCCTATACACCTGCAGCCATGGGTATCTTCAGTTACCCATATATTGATAGTGATGAACTGAGACCCCCACTGAGGAAATGAGTCAATCAGAACACTGTTAATTCAGCAAAGTGCAAATTAATGCAAATGAATTTAGTCACCTAATGCAGGGGTCCTCAATAACAGTCCTGGAGGGCCTCCGTGGCTGCAGGTTTTTGTTCTAACCCGGTTGCTTAATAAGAAAGCAATTCTTGCCAATAATTTAATTTCATGGCTTGTTAGTGCTTTAACTCCGATATGCCAGCTCATTCTCATATCCTGGATTTTCTTCCTTTTTCTAAGGATATCATCCAAATGATTTGAAGATTAAAATGGAGGAGTAATTCTCAGTCCTTCACTTTTTTCACTTCACTTTAAACCCAATACTGCATGATAAATATACATTAAGTGTAAATGGTAACAAGTTAAATGGCGAAATGCTGGTGTCTTTTGTCATTTGCATGTTATGGCTAATAAGGAACAATTAAAAACCAAGAATACAGCTGTTTAAGACTAAAATAAGCAATAAGGGTTCAAAATTGTAATGAGCAAGACAACTAAAGTGAAGCAGAAGTGTTACTTATGTAATAAGTGCTTCTTATTAAGCACCTGGATTGGAGCAAAAATCTGCAGCCACTGCGGTCCTCCAGGACCGTGATTGAGGACCCCTGATCTAATGAATACCAATACAGTCAGTCAGTCAGTCATTGTCCAACCTGCTATATATCCTAACACAGGGGTCTTCTGGAGCCAATCCCAGCCAGCACAGGACGCAAGGCAGGAACAAATCCCGGGCAGGGCGCCAGCCCACCGCAGGGCACACACACACACACTCACATACCAAGCACAAACTAGGGACAATTTAGGATCGCCAATGCACCTAACCTGCATGTCTTTAGACTGTAGGAGGAAACCGAAGCACCCGGAGGAAACCCACACATACACAGGGAGAACATGCAAACTCAATACCAATACATTTATTCAATAAGTAGTGTCTTAAAATTCTCATAACAATAAATGCAGTTCTTAGTATATGAAAAAAAGATGATGTGACAATCAAAAAAAAAAGTAATCTAAAAATGATCCCAATCCATGTACCTCCTTCCTTGTTAAAAAATGACAAAAAGGTAAACTCCTCTTACAGATATCTGATATGCCATCCCAGGTTTCTCAAGTTTGGTTCCCTGCCTCCCTTCAAGCATCATTTGAGGCCTAATACCAACATATGGCTTCCATGCACAAGTCTTTTTAGTACTCTCTCTTGCTCTGAGTTTGCTTCTCCTCACTGTTCATGTGCTCTTAATCTCTCTAATTCAGTCGCTGAGGAACCAAATTGCGCTTGCCTTTCCTACCTGCTCCCTCTCTCTGTCCTTTTGAGTTTGTGTCTCTACTCCATTCATGTGCTCTTCGTCCATCCCTCTATGGGATCTAGGGTTCTAGGGAATAAATCACTCGTGCTATTCCTTTTTGCTCTCTCTGTTGGTCAGAAGTGTGGAAGCACAGGATTACGTCTCCTTCACACTCTTACACTATGTGGACATAAAACAATACTACTCACAAGAGACTACTCACCCCTGCTCCCCTTTAATTTAATACCAGGTGCACCCAGCTGCATGCAGTTATCTAATTTCTTCCCACAAGAAGAAATTTCTTTCCGTCTTTCTCTTTCTAAATGGCACATCAACCCAGTACGCAAATGACCTAATCAGTTGTCAATCAATCACAGTCTTCTAAAGGCGTATTCATACATGAGACTCATGCTCCGTCTTCAACCAGGGGTCACGTGCAATCAATAATTAACTTACTTAATACCATTGTCACTTTCTTGCCAGCAATCACCTTTCTGATGCTCCTACATTCAGCGCTGAAAAATCATCACATGCTCCTGCACACGAGTCTGTGCCATTCACAGAACCTCCTAATTGATGTCCACTAGCTTCACCACAGCTGATTACCTTCAATGTTTCTTGTGGCATATCCTTCCCCATCCTGGCAGATCTTCTCAAGTTCCCTTTATATTGGATAGAAAGAGTCTGTAAACTGTCAGGTCTCCCCGCAGATGGGCTATAGGGTTTAAGTCTAGGCTTTGGCTGGGCCACTCAAGGTCTGTCAAAGACTTTTCCTGAAGCTAATTCAGCATTGTCTTGACAATATACTTAGTTCATTGTCATGTTGAAAGGTGAACCATCACCCCAGTCAGGTTGTATGCACTCTTGAGCACATTTTCTTGAAGGACCTCTCTTTATTTGGCTCTGTTAGAGTGACCATTGGTTACTTCCCTGACTAAGGCTCCTCTTGCCCGGTTGCTCAGTTTGGCCAGAATCTAACTTTAGAAAGAGTAGTGGTTCCAAACTTCTTCAATTTCACAATTAAGGCCAATTATTAAGGCCATTTCATAGTTGCTAAGGCCACTATGCTCCTGGGAGCATTCAAATCTTTAGTAGTTGTTTTATACCCTTGTATTTATTGAAGCCTCATAAGCAGTTTCTCGAATGTCATGATTTGGTTATTGCAGTGTGAATTGTGGGAACTTATATACACAGTTGTATGCCTTTCTAAGTGATGTCCAATCAATTCAATTTGCCACAGGTTCACTCCAATCAAGTCATAGACACATCTTAAGGATAAGTAAAGCAAACAATGCCAGTAGTGAAAGAGTAAAGTTTTGATCTGTCTGCTTGTTAGAATACAGAAGCTCCTCATTATGCTTTTCAATTAAATTCACCAGGTCAAGCTAACTACTGTATATTTATTTATTTATTTATTATTTGTATTTAATTTTATTTAATTATTGGTGCTTTGTATTTTATTTTTTGACTTTTTGTAAAGCACTTTGAGCTACAAATCTTATATGAGAATGTGCATTAAAAATAAATGTCATCTGAGTCTTTAGCACAACATAAAATCTGCATGTTAATGTAGCTATATCCTTCCCATGTATAAAGAACTAGGAAGACCAGTGTCAGTAATCACTTACTAATCACTACTAATGATAGCCAGAATATGAATACATGGTCCTTGTGAAGTCTCCTAACCTGAATTGTTGGTCTCATAGAGTGCAGTGCAACGCTCACACCCAGTCTTACAAGAGTTTACCTTCTTCATTTGGCAAGATCTCCTGCTCCGGCAACTCCTCTGCTGTCCCTTCTTCTTCTTTAAGCAAAAAAAAAAAAAAAATTATTTGTATGTGCATGCTGAGGTTTTTTCATCTCTCAGGCCAAGTAAAGACCTACCCTGAATACTTAAGGATCAGGACATTGGTTTTGGAATACAGCAATTGTAATGTCTTTGGCTGAATTCTTTAAAATCTGAAGACTGCTTGATCTGACAACCTGCTAATGTGCCAGTCTGCAATGACAGTCTAACACTGCGTACAATCTCATCTGAATTATGTATGTGTCCTCTTTTCAAATTGTTTGATCTTCATGGTTCTTAGTATTTTTTAACACTCTAGCTGAGATAAAACAAAGATGAATCTGAAAACAGTGATGAAGCATGAAAGGAGGGGGGAATCCCCAAGCCAATGGTATGATTCACTCACATGAAGGGTGTTTTATTCAGTAAAACAGCACTTTTCAGACAAGTCTCTATAGTAACAGTGAAATGTTGCTTGGCTGTGTTTGAGGACCAAATGTCTCTGACCAAAATGCAACTGGTGAAGACTTCTCTATTAGATATGTGGACTATTTCATTTATTTGCTAGCAAAGGAATGTAGTCAGAATCAGAATCAGAATCACTTTTACTCGCCAGTACTTAATATATAGGAATTTGACTTGGTAGATTTAGAGCTGCTTATAACGGAATATAATATCACATACAAATAACTTACATAGAAAGATTTCAAACAAAGTTACAGAATAGTACAGTTATAAAAGAGATGTGGAAATGATGATGTGCAAGTGAAAGTGTGAGTGTATAGTGTATATGTATGTAGACACACATACATGTACATACAGTGTAAACACATACTGTACCTTCATAGAGTATATGACAGAATGCATGGATATAAAAAGAAGACAGGCTAAATTACTGGTCTGAGAGGGTTAAGGCTCTGGGAAAGAAACTATTGAGGTGTCTGTTAGTTTTAGTTTTAATTGACCTGAAGGATTTACCAGAGGGGAGTTTTTGGAATAAATGATTAGTTGGGTGAGATGAGTTTGTGATGATCATTTTGACATGATTAGTGACATGAGATGTATACAGGTCTGCCACAGATAGACAAGCACAGCCATATATTTTCTCAGCAGACCTCACAAGATATTGAAGTTTAGATTTGGAGTGTGCTGTTGCTGAACCAAACCAGACGACAATGGAGAATGTGATTATACTTTGGATTATGGCTTTGTAAAACTGAACTAGGAATGGCTGGGAAATATTTAATTTATTTAGTTGGAGTAAGAAGTACAATTGCTGTTGTGCCTTTTTTGCAATGTAAGTGGTGTTAATGTCCTAGTTGAGAGTGTTTGTAATAGTTGTGCCCAAAAATCTGAAGCATTCCACCATATAGTCTACAGAATCATTCATTTCTAGTGGGAGAGGTTGTAACTGCTGTTTGTGAAAATCAATGACCATTTCCACTGTCTTGGTGGGATTGAGCACTAGGTTGTTGGAAGCACACCAAGACACAAGATGAGACACCTGTTTTCTGTGAGATGTTTCATTGCTATTAGTAATTAGACCAAAGGTGGTCGTGTAATCAGTGAACTTAATAATTTTAACTGAAGGATCAGTGGACCTGCAGTCATTGGTATACAAGGAATAAAGAAGGAGGGAAAGTACACAACCTTTAGGGGCACCTATACTAATATAGAGGCAGTCTCAGAGGTGGTAGCCCACATGAACATATTGTTTCCAGTTTATCAGAAAACTGTAAATCCATTTACAGATGGAAGGATTCAGATCAGTCTGTAAAAGTTTAGATTACAACAGCTAATGGACAATGGTGTTAAAAACTAAACTGAAGTCAACAAACAGTATTCTGGCATAAGTTCCTTTACAGTCCAGATGCACCAGCACAAAGTGAAGGCCCATGTTGATGGCATCGTCCACAAATCTATTTGTTGGATATGCAAACTGAAGAGGGTCAAGATCAGTAGCAGTAACAGGCTTCAGATGGGTTAGAACAAGTCATTCAAATATTTTCATTAAAACTGATTTAACAGAGACAAGACATTCCACATGCCTACCCGGATGGGCTGCCTCAAATTGGGACTCGAGTGCTGCTGTGCAGTGGGTGACGCATCAGCACCACACCAGTTCTGATCCCCAACTTACCTCAGCAGTGACATTCAAGTCGCTGGTGGCTTTTCCTATGAGGACAGATTGGGAGATCATGGGGGCTCATGAAGTCAATGAAAAGTGTGTTGCTCCTGATATCTATGCAAAAGGACGAAGGTCCAAGTCTTTAGAGTATTGGTGCTTTCTGTTTTTCTGCTATATGGTTGTGAGACATGGACGCTATCCAGTGACCCGAGATGGAGACTGGACTCCTTTGGTATTGTGTCTCTTCTGAGAATCCTTGGGTTCTGTTGGTTTGACTTTGTGTCGAATGACTGGTTGCTCACGGAATCCCGAATGAGGCACATTACCTGCATTGTGAGGGAGCATCAGTTATGGTACTACGGCCATGTGGTGTGATTCCCCGAGGGTGATCTGGCTTGCAGGATCCTCATTGTTGAGGACCCAAGCGACTGACCCAGGCCAAGGGGAAACCCACATTACACCTAGCTGCAGCAGTTAGATGATCTTTTTCCAGGGAATGGGATTGGATTCTGTGTCTCTGTCTGGGGTGTTGCGGAGCTGTTTCGTTGTATGGTGTGTGCAGCAACATGCTATACCAGTGCGTTCTCTCCAACCTGACCTGACCTGACCTGAATGTTTTTCATCTATCCATCCATCCATTTTCTAACCCGCTGAATTCGAATACAGGGTCACGGGGGTCTGCTGGAGCCAATCCCAGCCAACACAGGGCACAAGGCAGGAACCAATCCTGGGCAGGGTGACAACCCACCGCAGGACACACACAAACACACCCACACACCAAGCACACACTAGGGCCAATTTAGAATCGCCAATCCACCTAACCTGCATGTCTTTGGACTGTGGGAGAAAACCAGAGCGCCCGGAGGAAACCCACGCAGACACGGGGAGAACATGCAAACTCCACGTAGGGAGGACCCGGGAAGCGAACCCGGGTCTCCTAACTGCGAGGCAGCAGCGCTACCACTGTTTTTCATCTATTCAAGCATTTTTCTCACAATAATATTACTGAAAAAGTAAAATGGAAAGCAAACATATCTATACTAATAAAAGACAAAGCCCTCACTGACTGACTCACTGACTGACTCATCACTAATTCTCCAACTTCCCGTGTAGGTAGAAGGCTGAAATTTGGCAGGCTCATTCCTTACAGCTTACTTACAAAAGTTAGGCAGGTTTCATTTAGAAATTCTACGTGTAACGGTCATAACTGGAGCCTACTTATGTACATATATACAGCCATAGCCTGCAGCTCGGTCGCTGTGTGAGGAGGAGTTGCGTCCCTCATCGTCACGCCTCCCACGTAATTAAGTGCCTGCCCATATAAGGCCGTCCGTCAGGAGTAGTCCAATAGACACGCTGCCACTAAATATTCGCGGGTGAAGGACTGTGCTTATGCAAACAAAGATGAGATGGTCAGGGATAGACTAGTGTTTGGCACAAACTCAGCGAAAGTGCGAGAGAAACTTTTAAGTGCCGGGTCTTAGCTAACATTAAATAAAGCCGTGGACATCGCAAGATCGCACGAGATACCACAAGCACAGCTGAGAACCTTCGATGCATGTACTCCGAGCGGCTCACGTGTACTGACTGTGAGCGCAATACGCAGAGAACAAGCAAGAGCTCCAAAGAGCGCTGAACAAAAAACGCATTACACAATTGAGAAGGCAGCAAAAGAATATGAAGCGAGTGATGCATACAAGCATATTTAATGAAAATTAATATGTTTATCAAAGGTTCCACTCTAGAGTCCTGTGACACCCCCTGTAGTGGCAAGGTTGGCACCAGACTAAACAGTGGGCATCTTGTAGTTTGGGACTGACCAGGATCAGACATGAGAGAATTCAGACTTGGGGACACAGACACAAATAGATGGTAATTTCCAAAACAAAAGTGGGGTTTTATTTACAGATCCACAACAAAAAAATCACATAAATAATATCCCAGTCAAACAAAGTGAAATATTTAGAGTGAAGCTGTCAGTCCCAAAAATGATAAATAAAGACAAAAAAGGCTGCAGAACCTGCCAAAGTAAAAAAAAATGACAGTGAAAGTGCACCCTAGACTTCAACGATTTAAACAGGTAAGTGCTTCAACTTTTTTTGGCAAAAGTCAACTTTACCGTATTCTTAGGACTTTATCTTTCCTTTAAAGTGGTAATGCTTGGTAGACAGATTACCACAAGCCCATGTCACACTTGTGATATTTTTTTGGTGTTTTTACAGTTTCAGTTCTTCAGCAATATGTTCTTTGCACTACCTGTAGACTGATGTTTATAGATCCACTTTAAAATGGCGCTACGAAATGCACAAAAAAGTCATGCAAGATTTCTTTGCACCACTATTAGAGATTTTTGCTATTGCAGTGATCACATGGTAAAGCACCAAGCAGTTTTCCTTGGCCACTGAAATTGCATTGAATATACAACCCTGCCACCAAGACTGAAAATCTACACATGCTAACGTGAGCAAGATGTATGAAAATTATTTGTTTTTCAAATAAATATTCCTGGAGCTAGATGGGCCTCTTTAACACCTTTAAAATTATGCCTCTGATAATTCATCCACATACTAATATCACCCAATTTACTTGTGTTCAGTGAACTGCAGGGAATGAGGGATGGTGGCTATTGGGCAGTTTTTGCTGCAGCTACAGGGACTTATTATGGGCTGTCGAAACAGAAAATGTTATTATACAATTATGTAAAGACTCATCATGACCAATAGTTCAGAAATTACTACTATAAGGCCGTTTATCACATATATGATCACTGCCTGAAGAAGGGATCTGAGTTGCCTCCAAAGATTGCAAATCATAATCTTTTTAGTTGGCCAATAAAAGGTGTAATTTTGCTTGACTTTTCATTGCATAGTGACAGAGAGAATAAGATGAGCATATGGTGTAGGGTGTAGGTTAACTAAATGCAAGTGGTTTGTTGAAGTTGCAAGGGTTTACTTCACCTGTCCAAGGCCTAGACTGTCAGAGGAGGCACCTAATAAATTAACTTGTTTAAGTAAGCCCTCAAAATACCTCATAACTCATAAAACCAGAATAAAAAATAAAACCATAAAACATAATGGAACAAACAGCAATTCAAACCACATAAAAACTAAGCAGAATGTGAGGGAAAATGTGACAACAATAGGATTTGGCTTCACTAAGAGGACTGGAAAAGTGAAGATGGATAACTTTGGTACCTTTTCAAAATATGGTGATGTGGTACACATCACATTGCTGCACACAATCAGACAAATGGGGGGCTTAGAATAACAGTGATAACAATGCTTCATGACCACTGGAGCACAACTGAAGTCGCAGAGCTGCAGGGGCAACAAAGCCCACTACAGGAAGTTCTAGATTGGTCTCTCTTGCAAATGGATGGACACTCCTTATGATGGAACTGGCTTTGCTTGAAGTTGTGTGAAGGTGTCTCATTTGCAAAAGGCAGCTGTCATGAACCCACATAGTAATTAACTTTTTATGAATAATATCTAGTTTTTCAAGGGAAACTAGCCCTTGAAAGCAGGTTTATTATCTTATAGCATATTTTGGAATGTTTTGCAGCTTCTTAGGAGGCTGCATTAAAAAGTGTTATAGTTAAACATGTATTTTTATTTTTTCGCTACCCCATTTTTGTTTTGCTTCTATGCACAACCATTTTTGTGGCTTCATTGTTACCCACTATGTGAGGTTGGTAGGGGCATGGCTCCAGTAGTCACTGTTGTTGTCATTTCCATGGAAATATTAAAGATCACCATTTTGAATAATTCACTGTCACTATGTGAATACTTAAAAAAACAATAACATTTGTTATTTTTGATCTCTATATTGGATCCTTTTTACTTTATCGCATGAGGATTTTGTCTCTTCCTTGGGCTTTGGGTGCAGTCAGCTTTATTGCTGTTAATTGCGAGTTTTCAGTGCACTTTCCTTCTGGTTCAGCTCTCCTCAATTAAATTAAAAAATTTTAATTAAATTAAATAGGGTAAATACTCGACTGATGGAAGGAAGTTATGCTAGAGTCTGAAAAAAAGAAAGGTGCTGAGATTGAAGTTATTTGAAGTGTTACTTTCAAGCAAGCAATGAATCTCCCCCACTTTACAGGATAAGGAATGTATAGTCAGGGCAGAGTAGCTAAAAAATGTGTTATTTTTACTGTTTTTATTTTAACTTTGAGTTATAACTTTTTGTTTTCTATTATGTTAATTTGGTCTAATATTTACACTATTTTGAACCTTCTGCCTGTGGCATATTGTTTTTTCTGTGGGCATCTACAATAACAGTCATCTCAAATTATCTATGCACCCAATGAATTAATGCTTTTTGTCCATTTCACCCTTTCCATCTAAAACACTGCATGTGACCCCCTACTTCTTCCTTATTTTAATTTTCTTTATTAGATAATTACATGTTCAGTGATGATGTTTCCTTAGGCACTAGAATGAAAATGTATTGAGAGATGGATTAAAGATGTTGATCACTGTGAACTATTGTAGATGTTTGAGTGCCATCGAAATAATTTTGGATTGCCAGACGATACCTAAGAGACATCTTTCTATGTAATTATATCCTAACATGGGGAACACTGATGTTTTGCAGGTCAACTGCTCCATTTTTGCACATTTTCCTGCAGACCTTGTGGGTCTTTTTGCTAGGAGGATTTCTACAGAAAATTTCCAAACACAATTTCATCAGACTGACGTAAAGGGAGAACTTATGCAACACACAAATATGAAAAATAATATTTGAAATGAAAAGGAATTAGAGTAAATTTCAATTTAAATGTAACAGTGGGTAGCTATGTCATATTCTTTTACCTTTGCACATAGATATACTGTATAGAGGGTGGCATGGTGGCACAGGGGTAGTGCTGCTGCCTCACAGTTAGGAGTCCAGATTTTGCATGCTTGGGTGCTCCAATTTCCTCCCACTATCCAAAAGCATGCAGGTTAGATGAACTGGCAATGCTAAATTGGCCCCAGTGTGTGTTGGGTGTGAATGTGGACTGGCTCCCTGTCCAGGGTTTGTTCCTGCCTTGTGCCCTATGCAACTGGGATTAGCTTCAGTAACCCCTCAACCCTGTTCTGGATTAAGTGGGTAAGAAAATGACGTGATATACTGTATGGTATGGTGCATCTTGAAATTGTGAAGAAAATTATAGTACAAGTGCAAGAGGATTAAAACTTTTTTGAATAACTGAAAAATGTGGAAATGTTCTATATTTTATGCTATCCAGATGATTCAAGCTAAGTAGAATGCCTATAAAAAGTATTCACCACCTTGGAGGTTTTCACATTTTATTATCATACCAGTAACGTGCACTGCACGATAACATGCAGTGAATTCACTTGACTTGCGCATTCATAGTTGTTGTACTCTTTCTCCATATGTTTAGCATTCATTTGCTCATTGGTTGATGCACTTGCTGCTTCCTGAGCAGCTCTTCTCTTCTCCACCCTAGTGGTTCGCTTCTTCTCTTGTATCGTTGGCATATTTTGTCGTTAAAACTGATAAAATCAGTGTTTGTGTTGCAGTTAGTTTGTTTTCCTTAATTTTCGCATAAGCTGGCACTTAAGTCTTCAATCTGCCTCAAGAATGATTTAAGATATGAAGAGGTAGGGATGAGAATGGTGCCCGTACACATGCGCCGTACACAAGAGGAATAACCTAGGAGGTCAATCATCACCCCGAAGCAGATAGTAGACGTCATGTAGTATATGTGTACCAAATTTCAGGTCCATAGTTCAAATGGTTTGCAAGCTACGGGTGATTTAAAATCCTGGACAGACAAGCGGACAGCCATGGTAGCGTATTATCTATATATATATATATATTTCACTAAGGGCACGCAAGACAGTGAGCGCAAGACAGTGAGCGCAAGCAAGACAGAGAGCCACGCCCGCCAACTCACAGAGCCCCGCCCGCCAACTCTAAGACCATGAGATACGCTCGACAGAGCCCCGCCCGCCAACTCTAACTAAGGGCAAGCAAGACAGAGACTGCAAGCAAGACAGAGAGCCACTCCCGCCAACTCACAGAGCCCCGCCCACCAAATTTAAGACCATTGGATACGCACGACAGAGCCCCGCCCGCCATCTCTAATCCTACTTCCGCGTCCACCGTCGCTCTCGATCAAACAGCAATAATTAGCAAACAAACAAAGATAACTGGCAGTAACAGTGCAAAATTCACAATTGGTATGCCAGTTTGAAAAGATAAGTTTTGAGGGTAGTTTTAAAATGTGTTATTGAATCGAACTGATGTATATGAGAGAGAAGAGAGTTCCCAAGTTTAGGAGCACTATGAGAGACGCTCGAGTTCCCATAGCACACAGTTTGATGTGTGGTACAGAAAGTACAGCTGAAAGATGACAGATGGGAATCAGAGTGTCAGTCTGTAGGAGATCAGTGAGGTTGTGGAGAGCTTTAAAAGTTAAGAGCGGTATTTAGTATTGCATTCTGTAGTTAACAGGGAGCCAGTGAAGTTGAGAGAGAATAGGTGTAGTATGTTCAGTGGATTTAGAACTTAGCATTTAGCATTTAGCAGGTTATTATCCTGGCAGCAGAATTTTGAATAAATTGTAAGCGATGGATACATTTTTCTGGGCTGACAGATAGAATACCATTACAGTAATCTATATGTGAGGTGACTTGGGTATTAAGCAATACTTTAGTACTGTGTTGCGTAAGAACAGGACGAAGTCTAGAAATGTTTCGGAGATGGAAGAAAGCAGTCCAAGAAATGTTACTTATACAGGAGGAGTTATGTAATAATAATAATAATATGTAATAATAATAATAATTATTATTATTTAATAATTACCATTATTAGTGTATAAATGGATATAAGTAATTGCATGTAAACAATTTGCCAAAATGTAAACGATACTGTTTAAATCATTATTGTTTTTTCATCAGAAAAAACAGTTTCCACGTCTACCTGTATTAGTTTAAATGGCACTTTTTTCACTCGAAATAGGGCGGACGCACTGACTTATCGTGTCGACTGGGCAACACAGTGAATGCGCCTCCATCTATATATGTCTATGTTTTCCGTAGCATGCTACAGGAAGGTACTCTCTCGACCATTGGCATTGGTTTCGCTCCTTGCTATTTTTGTTATACTGCGACGGTGGTTTCCTAAGCCTTTGTTATACTGAATTCCTTTCTCACCATTTTCCATTCCTATTCTTACACTGCCTTATGCTACGGCAGGCTTCGACTAGTATAAGACTAAATCACATTGGATATAATCTGGATTTTTGACACTATTAAACTGAAAAAGACTCTTGAATGGCAAAGTGAAAAAAGTTCTCTGCAAAGTAATCTCTGAAATTTCTTTCCATTCTTCTTTGTAAAACTGCTCAAGCTCTGTCAGGTTGAAACAGGCTGTTCATTCACAATCCCATGCAAGTTCATACAGGAATTCACATCTAAATTAAGATCTGGGCCTTATAAAATGTCTTGAAGTTACTCGGGGAGTTGTACTGAAAGTCACACTAGGGTAAGAATGTGTCCTAGAGGTAGGACATAGGAACTGTTTACAAAGTGTCCTAGTCCCAGCCCCAGTTAAGAGCAGAAATTCATGTCTGAGAATGAATGACATCTTAAGTTTATGGCACTTCTTGCCACTCTTGATGACAAATTGTAGTTTTCTGATACTGACGTAAAAGCTTCACTACAAAGATAACAATAATAATATTCAAAGTAGGAGAAGGGAAACATATTAAGGTAGGATACTGCACTAAGCTGAACATAATTGTTGTCACTTGATCACAACAATTTTAAGAATAATACTGTAACAAGCAGTAAGATGGAAAGACCAGGGGCCTCATGTATAAACGGTGCGTACGCACAGAAATGTTGCGTAAGAACTTTTCCACGTTCAAATCGCGATGTATAAAACCTACACTTGGCGTAAAGCCACGCACTTTTCCACGGTACCTCATGCCTTGTCGTACGCAAGTTCTCCGCTCGGTTTTGCAAACTGGCGGCACCCAGCGTCAAAGTAATGGTACTGTTCTTGTGTGATTACTCATTATTTTCATGACGCAGCTTTATAAATACACAGAAACTAACCACATATTGTTTATTAGTGTAATGCATCTGATTGTAATTAACTCGTAACAATATAATGGTCTAGGGAACAGCCATAGTATTCCAAATACCATAACTGCTTTAGCGTTGTTACTCTCACTTCTTCTTCTTCTTCTTCTTCTTTCAGCTCCTCCCGTTAGGAGTTGCCACAGCGGATCATCTTTTTCCATATTGCTCTCACTGCACCACTCGGAGTATTTATATCACTGTATCTGAGTGTGAATCACAGCAGCAGCTGATCGGAAAGAGAATTATCTGTATACGGGATTAAGCACACGCTGTCTCTGCCACGGCAAAATGTTTTAAAGCCTTTCCTGTACAGACCTCGCGGTTCAAAACAGTTTAATCCCAAGAACTTTAAATGCACTCAATCAATTGCTCCTTGTAGAACGGTTTGTACTTATAAGTACAATCACCCCACTGTAAACTTGCACTACAGTTATAATATCTCACAACCTGGGCCACTTTATAAAGCGCGTATTTACATATGATGACGATATCATTTTAAGGTGAAATGCAGCAAAATATGTTTGTTAAATTATACACATAAAACTTTAACTTCATTTAAATAATCTATATTCTTCACTGGGATTGTCGTGAAGGATAGAATAATTAAACATGTACTACGAAGATATTTCAATGTTCTTTAAGCGTTTTGAAGAATCGGCGCTAAGCTTACAGATGGCTTAACTTCTATTACAGAGCTGATTGTGTGGCGATCGGTTACTTGGGGAAAGAAAAGCAAGGACTGTTGGGCGTACCAATATATATTGAATATAAAACAGAAAGAGAAAATAACAACACAGCTAAAAACGCAGCGACAAATTTCGACAAAAGATAAATGCTTGTCATGAGCACGAGGCTCATAAAACACATGTTTAATAATGTGCTTTAGCTCCTATCATCATGAAAATGACATCACGTATACATCTCAGTATTTTAGTTATTCAGAGAGCTGTAATATCACAAATGTAATGGACTCTGTGTCCAGTTGGAGGAAGAGAGCCAGTTTAAGAAGCAAGTAGTGATTCACACACATAGATCACATACGATTAGAAGATCAAATACAAAACAAAGCATTTAACGTGCTACTTTAATTATGATGTAATTTTGAGAAACTGGTTAATTAAACGATTTTAAGATGAAGTTTATAATGTTCTACTAAATGACAAAATAAACTACGTGATTAAAGTGGAAATGTCGAGATTGAAGTTGACATTTCGTGCTTTTTCCCACCGTGTGCCTTTTTTCTCTGTACCCTAATAAGCTTTCATATGACACTCAGACAGTGGGCTTACAACTCTTCTTTTCACGGCAACTTTGATATGTGACTTCTTTTTTATTTCCGGCACTGTGCGATTTTGTGAATGTGAGCTTTCAAGTTTCTCCAACACGCTATGTCACTCGATCAACTTCATTTTGTTGATTATACCAAGGTTTATTTGAACAAATAGTATGTTTTTCCTTTGCCTCCACTTGGTATTCGCTGAAATTCTTATATTTTCCCCGTGCTTTTCCCATTGTCTTTTCACAGAAGGCTGCGCTTAAGGGCGATTTATATTGATTTGCATATTCAAATAGGCGTAATTCTGGGAGGATTTGGGGCGTTACAAAATGCGCGTGCACGAGCGTTAGTTTTCACGCTGATCGGGATTTATGTAGCGGAAGAACGTGGAAGTTGGAGTACGCACAGATTCCTGCATCTGGATTTTTCTGTGCGTAAGCACATTTCGCTTTTGTGCTTACGCCATGTTATAGTGCGAGTTCTACGCACGGCGTTATACATGAGGCCCCAGGACACACACCAAATGGGAGCTAAACCTAATAATGGACATGTTTATTTAACCATGAATGATCAACAGAGATAATTTCAAAAGAATTACCTTCCCACTTCTGGCCTTGTAAAGTCTAATCCCTCATTCATGATTTCCACCCCCTTATCTTCTGTGAGGGTCTGGTTATCTAATACCCCGGGAGTTCTTGTCTGCCTTCTTGAACCTTCTTGATCTTGAAAAGTATAACAGATGTTCCAGGGGTTCATGGAATGCAGATCCACAGTGTATCTGCGTGAAAGTTTCCTGTCAATCACCCATTAAGCCCCATTTATCCTCAGGGTAATATGCTGGCTACTACAGTACATGACCACCTGTGTCTACAGGTCTACAGGACAATAGTGAGACCAGCTATGTTATATGGGCTGGAGACAGTGGCACCACCAGGTTTCCATTACCTCTTCCCTCTGTCCAGATGTCATGCCAAGCAGCCATCTTGCTGTCACCTTTGCTACTTCTGCTCTAGTTGCCCAGCTGTCTGGTAACTCTTCACTGCCTCCCAATACCTGTCTCACCTCCTCCCTAAAGTCAACCTTGTAGTCTTCCTTTTTCAACTTCCACCATTTGATCCTTGGCTTTGCCCTCACTCTCCTTGTCTTGGTCTCCAACGTCATCCTACAGACCACCATCCTATGCTGCCTAACTATGCTTTCCCCTGTCACCATGTTGCAGTCTACAATCTCTTTTGTGTTTACTCTGACATTAAAATGTCTTTTTTCTGTTGATCAGTGTCCAAGAACGCCAAATTAAATCCACTATGATTCAATGTTATCTAACAGAAACACGTGAAAAACTTCCAAGAGGTAAATACTTTTTATAGCACTGTTTAATTAAAATAACAGAAAAGTTGCAGTCTGCATTGTTCTGCAGTGATGGTTCCTCCAAAATGAATTCCTCTGATTACAAACAAATCTGTGCTTGGTTCAGAAAACATCCTCTGAAATGCATTCCTGAAGACCACAACAAGGCATATTAAAGCATCAGCAATATCATTGTAACTGGAAAGGATTTATGCTAAACTAGTGAACATAATACATGTCTTGCTTCAATCTACATTAAGATAGCATTTTGAATGTCTGACATAACACTTTAAATATAGGAATGGCAGAAAATAACTAATTCATGCTTGCATGCAATATCATTTTAATAAGACTGTGTAACACAATTTTTTTTTAGTTACATTAAGGGTGCAATATTTCTAAAAACAGCCTTGAACAACCTCAGTGGGTATTGCTCATTTTAACTGAACTCATTATGGAAAATTACCTAGAATATCATTTTTTCCAACAGTTGGATAAATCGATGCACTTTTTTTCTGTTCAAACAGAAAAACCTACAGACTTTGCAACTGAGTTATAGAAAATTCTAACTTAAAAATGCAGAACAGAAATGTTAAAAAGTGAATGGGAAATTCCCTGTGAACATAATACTCTATTAATGAATAACACATTAAAAAGGGTGAATCTTACAGAACATACTGCATAGTTCAGTACGACTCCAAGTCATTTCAAAGGAGTTTGATTCACAGAACACATACAGTAAGGTTTAAAAATCAAATTGGTGAGTTTAAAATTGAAGCTGGGTGTTATTTTAAAATTAAATGTAAAAGTTCATTATGCTATTTTTTCTAAATCTCTTTTGCCTTCCATTTCAAATACATTTTTTGATTAATTCAGAGGCCATTCAAAATTAAGTAATACATCAACTACACAGACAAACAATATGGTCTCAGAAACTACTGCTGCTGAGCAACAAATATTTTATAGATCAACATAAAATATGTATGCAACTTCCCCTAACGTATGATTCCCACAAACAGTAGCAGAAAAAGTGTGCATCTCTCAGACTCACTTCTTGTATTCCAAAATGTGCTGTTAATATAATTTCTGCTTCTGGGAAGGATGGTTCTGTTGATGCAATACTGTAGGACCCAATGTTGCATGTATGAACAAGCATGTGTCTCCAAAGTGGCAGTGCATTCTTATTTAGTCATCAGCTCGCTGTGTTAAATTTTCTATTTTATGAGAGGATAGCTCCCTAATCCATAAGTTAACAATGTTTTATTTAGCGTACTTTAATTATTAATGTGAATTTCTCTTTTGAATATAAAATGAAGAGTTAAAAGAAAAGCTTTGAACCCAACACAGAATAGCATGAAGACAGGCAACAGTAAATCCTCTGACTGAGTTTTTTAAATTCTATTTTTTCTGTAATGCTGGCCAGCTGTACACACAAACAGAATTTGCAGTTTTAAATAACAAAATGTGCAAAAAAGGTTTGATTTGTAGAGAGCACTTATCAAAGCAACATGACAGTATGATTCCCTGAAGCCAGCCTCCTAGGCACTCTAAATTGATGTTCATTCAGTTCTCTGGAATACTCTTGCCTTATCTGAAGGTATTTTAAAATTTAGATTCCATTCTTTTCCATTTATTTTTGCATAGCACTCTTTGAAGAAGGCTAACTCATCCTTTTTATGTAGGTCTCGAAGAAAACACCTGTTACCTGATGCATGGAAGTGTCACTATCAGGTACAGAATTTGATTCTTCCTGTTCTATTAATGATTTTTCTGCACTGTTTGAATGATTATTTGGTGTATGTTGCACAGATTCTTTTTGAATCCACAGTTCACAATTCATAAAAATTCCTTAATATGTTACAAAACATTCAAATGTTACAGAAGAATGACTTACTTGCCTTTATTTTTAGTTCTGGTTTAACTTTGCACAAACAAGCAGCTATGGGAACAAAGTTTATACTTAGAACAAGAGTCTCTTGTCTTGCAGTGAAAACATGAACGTGGATTAGTTTTATTTATTACTGACTGCTTGGCCTGAGATAAAGTCTGTCTGAGCCTTTATGTCATATGCTTAGCTCTTGTATGCTTCTTCTATTGCTGCCTACATCTTGGCTGTTAATACAAGCAATATTCTAAAATACATTTCTATTTCTTTTTTGTCATAATGAGTGCTGCCTTTCCATTCAGTAGGAAAATAATCCCTATCTCTAATCATACACAACATTCAGGTTTTAATTAGTTAGAATGGCTGTGATAAACTCATACTCTGTCTAGAGTTGCTTTAAGTCTTGGTCCCTTTTTGAATTAAGTGGGTTTGAGGATGTCATGTAAAGAACAGGAAGCACACTCCCTCAAAAGAACAGAGTACACACATCTTAGAATAAAAAAGAACTCTAAACAACCAAGTGAATGTGAGAAAACTATTTACTCCATATATACAGCTAATGGGCCAGGAATCAAAATTTGTATTGGTATATATTGTAATTAGGTATGAAAAAAATGACTAAAATCCTGCTGCACACATTTTCACTGCAAGGACTAGGCAATAGTTTTTTTGAGGCAAATTAAAATGGAAAGTCATAATACATAGCCGGATTCTAAACCAGAATATCAGCTAGTTGCCAGCTACCAAATTCCAAAACAAATACAGAGAAATCAAAAATAGTAAGCCATTGCTAAAGTCACAGCAAAAACTAAGAAGCATTTCCCTTGAAAAATAATAACTCATGAAAGTTATTTTTTAATTGTATTTAAAAGCTACGTTAATGTGTTACGTTAATTTTCAAACACGTTTATTTCTTTGACACGTTTTCATACAAGGATGTAGCTAAAAGCACAAGCGAAAAAAACAAATCAAAGTTAGACTTAAAAATAAATAACATACAAAAAATAAATAATGCACAAATACATATGATAAATACATAATTAATCGAGAAGTAGGATCCTTATATGCAGTATAGAATTTGTTTTTCAGTTGCTTAGGATGAGTCTGATGATAAGGTCAGATGGTCAGGAAGGAATCAGGCAGTTGTTTCAAACAACATAATTGTGCTGCCCATCACAAAACCCTACCGAACTGGTGGTAATTGAGAGGAAAAACACAATAAAGTGGCAATCATGATTATGTCAAAATTTAATAACTGCAAAAATCAAACTTTTAATAACAAAACTGAAAGGAACCGGGTATTCAAATGGATTATCACAATGTAGCAGTACTAACAGTTGAATGTTTTCTGCAAATTGTTTACTAGAATGGAAGGTAGGAAAGATAATTCTTTAGAAGTAGGAATATGAAGTGCTTTGATGACTATTACACAAGCTCATTATTCAGTTAAACACAATAATTTATAAGTTATGGTGAAAATAACTTTTCCAGAATTAGTTGATGTTAAAAGTAGGATCCCTTGACAATCAGTGCTGGGACTACTGCTGTTCTAAATTTATATACAGGATGTAGATAAAAATGTAACTAATAACCTGGGTAAATTAATACATGACAATAAACTTAGGGCGTTGGCAGATACATTATTATAGATGGACATTGGCACATATGTGGTGGGCAAAATGTATTTTTCTTGGGAAAATGAGCAGCTTACATCCGAATGAAATATAATTTACTATCTTCTCTAGCTTATATTAATATGGGTTACAATAATGTGACAATTTATCAAAAAAACTAGCAAAATGCCCACGCTTCGCAGCAGAGAAGTAGTGTGTTAAAGAAGTTATGAAAAAGAAAAGGAAACATTTTAAAAATAACGTAACATGATTGTCAATGTAATTGTTTTGTGACTGTTATGAGTGTTGCTGTCATCAAGGATTTGATTATCATTATTTCTTTGAATCAGGTTCGTATTTGGAGCACGTGTTGTGTTCAAGTTACATTCCATGTTTTTCAACAGTTGTAAAGATAACAGGTTTCATTCATTGAAGTGTTCACTACCCAAATCGGTACTCGTGAATCTAAGATATTTAACAGCCATTCCCGGTATTAAGTTGTGGATTTGCCTGCGAATATTTAGCGGCAGCGTGTCTATGAACTTAATTTAAATTTAAGCTTTACACCTTGCTTTCCTATTAATATGTCTACAAAGGCTTGTTCAGCTTCAGAGGGTTGTTCCTTTCTTACCGCATCAATAAACAGCTCGTCTTCCTCTTTATCTGAGACATCACACACTGCAAGCTCGGGTTTACCTTTCCCAGTCCTGTAAACTTTAGCGAAGTGGTTCAATTTACCACATTTTTTACACTGTCTTCCTTTAGCTGGACATTGACCTTTTCCACCATGTGCTTTGTTTCCGCAGTAGCTGTATTTATGAATATGCTTGTATGCATCACTTGTTTCATATTCTTTTGCTGCCTTCTCAATTGTGTAATGCGTTTTTTGTTTAGCGCTCTTTGGAGTGCTTGCTTGTTCTCTGCGTACTGCGTTCACAGTCAGTTCATGTGAGCGGTTCGGAGTACATACATCGAAGGTTCTCAGCTGTGGTTGTGTTATCTTGTGCGATCTTGCGATGTCCACGGCTTTATTTAATGTTAGCTCAGACCCGCACTTAAAAGTTTCTGTCGCACTTTCGCTGAGTTTGTGCCAAACACTATTCTATCCCTGACCATCTCATCTTCGTTTGCATAAGCACAGTCCTTCACCAGCAATTTTAACTCCGTTACAAAGTGATCAAAAGTCTCGTTTATACCCTGCGTCTTCTCATTAAACTTGTATCTTGCGAATATCGTATTCGTCTTAGGCATGACAAACACCTCAGAACGGTCATAGTAAGTTTTCAGTACCTTGGTTTCCTCCTGGGTGAGAGTCAATGTGTTAAAAATGTCTCTTCCTTTTCCCCCAGTCCACAGGAGCAGGTAGCTGCATTTCTCACTCTCGTCTTTGCATTATAGCGGGCCAGAAAACATCAGCTCCAAATTCGTCTGAACTTTTTCCATTCTCCTGGCAGGTTAAGAGAATCCCAGTCAATTCATGGTGAGGGAACAACAAAATCCATGACTGTCATCTATTCTGACACCATGTCTCGTTTTCACAAATTGTGAAAAATTAAATGATGGCGAGACTTTCTTTTAAAGTATGCAGGGGAACTTTATTTATTACCGCTCTTACATTCACGGCATCCGTGCTCTAAATTAACTTCCATAATAGTAACCTTGAGGTCCCTTTTTTGGTGCCTTCCTGATGACATAGGTGCCTAAACCATGCCTGATAATAATACATTTCAATGACATATAAATATTACAGTGATCACCTCGATAGACATCTCACCACCCAAATTGCTACTCATGAATCTAAGATGTTTAACAGGCATTCCCAGTATTAACTTTTTGATTTGCCTGTGAATATTTAGCGGCAGCGTGTCTATTGGATTGCTGCTGACGGACGGCCTTATATGGCAGGCACTCAATTACGTCGGAGGCGTGATGATGCGGGACGCAACTCTGCCTTACACAGCGACTGAGCTGCAGGCTATGGCCGTATATATGTACGTAAGTAGGATTCAGTTATGACCGTTACGCGTAGAATTTCGAAATGAAACCTGCTTAACTTTTGTAAGTAAGCTGTAAGGAATGAGCCTGCCAAATTTTAGCCTTCTACCCACATGGGAAGTTGGAGAATTAGTGATGAGTCAGTCAGTCAGTCAGTGAGGGCTTTGCCTTTTATTAGTATAGACTAGCAGAATACCCGCGCTTCGCAGCGGAGAAGTAGTGTGTTAAAGAAGGTACGAAAAAGAAAAGGAAAAATTTTAAAAATAGCGTAACATGATTGTTAATGTAATTGTTTTGTCATTGATATGAGTGTTGTTCTCATATCTATCTATATATATATATCTCTATATATCTATCTATCTATATATATATATATATATGTTGTTCTCATATCTATCTATATATATATATCTCTATCTATCTATCTATCTATCTATCTATCTATCTATCTATCTATATATATATATATATATATATATATATATATATACCCGCGCTTGGCAGCGGAGAAGTAGTGTGTTAAAGAAGGAAAGAGAAAGAAAAGGAAACATTTTGAAAATAACGTAACAGATTGTCAATGTAATTGTTTTGACACTGTTATGAGTGTCAGCTGTGATATATATATATATAGCAAAATACCCTAACTTGCTTGCGATGTCATGTGTTAAAGAAGTTATGAAAAGAAAAGGAAACATTTTAAAAATAATGTAACATGATTGTCAAAGTAATTGTTTTGTGTATTTGGCGGCAGCGTCACGAAGTTGTTTTCGGTAGCTGCATCAGAAAATGTACCACGACGTCTGACACGCCTCCTTTTTACTGTTTTCTCACAGCTTGGATTGCTGCTGTCATATATATACACACACACACACATACATACATACATACATATATATATATACATATATATATACACATACATATCTTCATATCTACATATCTATATACATATCTACATATACATATATATATATATATATATATATATATACACATACCTATCTACATCATATATACACACACATACATACATACACACACACAAATTATATATATGTGTGTATGTATGTATGTATGTATATGTGTGTGTGTGTGTGTGTGTGTGTATATATATATATATATATATATATATAATCTAGATAGGGGTGTGTGTGTGTATATATATATATATATATATACACATACATATACTTGTGTGTATGTTTGTATGTGTCTATATGTGTGTGTATAGCTTTGGTCACTGAGTGCAAGGGAAAAATAATAAAATATAGTCTATAAGTTATTAAACAGTAAAACATTAACGTTTTAAGAAGTACAGGTACATTGAGCACTACTGGAGTGGTTGCGGGTAAACTACATTTTAAAGACTGTGTAACACAACAGGTAAGTAGAACTAACAGCAGCTAAAATGTATATGGATCATCTCTCGGTAGTGGATCCCTTTTGAAAGCTACACGACGGCTGTGGTATAGAAATTACATTTTCTATGTGAGCGTTCAAATTTGTGCCTCTGGTAATGTGCCTTACCGGCATTTAAAGAAAATTAGTTTTGTGTCCTCTGCAGTGTTAAGAGAAAGGCTTTGGTTTGGGATAAAAGGAAAAAGGTGTAAAGAAAGGAAAGTTGCCTTTTCTTTTATATAGTATAGAGATGTGTTAAGCTGGCGTTATGATCGCCTTTTGGGGACAGTCGCGGTGGGTCTTGTGTAGACTGGTGAGGCGTCCCGCCATTAATCGGCTGTGATGGCACTGTCAGTCCTCCACTGTGTGCGTGTCTTCATAATCCGAGCTGAGGACCTCATAATCGTAAAGTGCAAAAGAAAG
Organism: Polypterus senegalus; assembly: GCF_016835505.1. Lineage (NCBI taxonomy): Eukaryota > Metazoa > Chordata > Cladistia > Polypteriformes > Polypteridae > Polypterus > Polypterus senegalus. The sequence goes on along the minus strand of NC_053170.1, from coordinate 55,105,591 downwards.
TGTGAATCGCCTTAATATTATTTTGCCGTGGTGTAGAAAAGGGGTCCGTGTTTGCACTTGTCTGGGCTATAGCGCAGGGGGAGGATGAAAAAAATTAAAAGTGCTCACTTTGACTTAAGGCAGAAGCGCAGTCAGCGTCTCAAAGGCCGGCACAGCTATGCACGCGCGCTGGCTGCTCGACTTTTGCTGGGCAGGAGACCCCAGTTTTTGCAGACACGTTCATGATATCAAAAGTCTCAGCACTCTTTGGAGGTCATTCATATATTATATATATATATATATATATATATATATATATATATATATATATATATATATATTTATATATAGCAAAATACCCGCGCCTCGCAGCGGAGAAGTAGTGTGTTAAAGAAGTAATGAAAAGAAAAGGAAACATTTTAATAATAGCGTAACATGATTGACATTGTCATGAGTGTTGCTGTCATATATATGCCTGCCTAAATAAGTCACCCTCGCTTTGCTCTTACTTTTTTACCGTTCATTTAATCATGGCTAGTGGCGGAAAAATTATTAAATGGAAGGAGGATGGCTTTACCAAAACAATTATTGATGGAGAATCGATTATTCATAAAGCTTGAATTGGTGATCTGTTTTTCTGTGTTAACCTCATATTTTTCATACTTCTTCTCAAACTAAGGTGGTGCGAGGGTAAAATGAATCGGGATGTGCTGATCAATGTAATCGGTGTACCTGGAAATCATGCATTAACAAAAGCTCTCCTTTGCTTGTAATGCAAAGTGTGATTAAATGCATTATTTTTTAACGCGTTATGGAGCACATGCATCGAAGCTTCTCAGCTGTGCTTGTGCTAAGAAAAGGAAAGATTTTAAAAATAACGTAACACGATTGTCAATGTAACCTTTTGTAAGTAGTGCCTGGAGGATTCAGTGTGGAGAAACTCTAGAGACAGCGTGTGTATTAACTTGTGGATTTTTCTGTGAGTATTTGTTGGCAGTCTGACGAAGTTGCTTCGGAAGACGGCGTTAGCCGCGGAGCTCAGCTCAGAGCGAAATAAGATGAATGGGAGGGGAGATGATGACGTGACTCCCCCACCCGCCTTAACTGTCAATCCCCCACAAACACAGTCTCTCGGAATTTGCATAAGCACACCCCTTCACCTACAATTTTAACTTAGTTACAAAGTGATCAAAACTCTCGTTTATATCCTGCGTCCTCTCATTAAACTTGTATCCCGCATTACCTGTGGGCATGTGAAACGCCAGCGGTAGCCTGTCTATGAACTTAATTTAAAGTTTAGGTTTACACCTTTCTTTCTTTCCGAGGCAGCAACACTCATGAATATGGTAGTATATGTCACTCGCTCGCTTCTTATTGTTTTTCGCTGCCTTCTCAATTATATAATGCATGTTTTCTTAAGCGCTTTTTGGAGGTCTTCCTGGTTTTCTACGCACTGCGTTGACAGTCAGTTCACGTGATTACGTGGGAGGCGTGATGATGTCACGAAACTCCGCCCCCCACGTCTTTCCAGCTCAACACTTACGTGCTCTGTGTGACAGTGCATTTGTACTTGACTGACCTGAACTGCCACTATTATGTTAAAATAAATTACCAACAATGCATGAAATTCAATTAAACTACAACAAAAATAAAGAGAAAAGTTGTTTTAGTGAAAAACCAAGGCACAGTATACCCCCAACAATAAGCCTGATAAAATCTACCTTCTACAGAGGCTAAGAACACATTTGAATTCATAGAACAAGATAATTTATTTTCTTGTCTGCTTTGGTGTGCCTCCACTGTAGACTTGAAGTCTACAACCATTTTGCCACTTGTCACAGCTGGGTCCAGTTGAATTTTTAAATATGAAATTACACAAAACTCCAGTGCTGCGATTGTATAATCTGGGTAGTAAAACTGTAAGGTAAAAAGATCAAAATGAAGAAATTCCCAGTAGCTTATTAGAGGAGAACATGTTTTTACATATAATGAAGAGTATGAATATGTTGTATGATGGTGCAGTTTAGTCTGTACTTTTTTTTGTAGTTCTGTAATGAGTTGGAGGTCCACGGTGGACAAGTTTTTTTGTTTTTTTTTAAAGAACAGTGTGACTTAAGCTCTATGAGTCTGAGGACCTTGGTATATGTGGAGTGTTTGGTATTGCTGTGAGCTGATTGTTTAATTAGGTCAACTGCCATGCATCGGCACACCACAGATTAGGGTGCTGTGCTTTACAGGTGGATAGAAAAGAAGGCTGTGTGGAGCAGAAAAGAGAGATAAAAGAAACACCAGGAAAATAAAAGAATGGAGGTTATATCGAAAAAGAAGGAAGAGGCAGGTAGCATGGCTGAAGTGGCAGGCGGTCTATGTGCAGTGAGGAGCACATAGACGGAGCTCATGAAGGCAGGGGTCACTCCTGAGAATAGAATGCTCAACATACTGCAAGTGGACTCCTGCCATAAGGCAGTGAGATGGTGACGGATGGGAAACGAGGCAGGGCTCATTGGTTCCTGCAGAGTCTGAGGGATGGTGGCAAGGCACATGATTCGGGCTTGGAGCACTCTGTTGGTGACCGAATGAGGTGTCTGGGGTGCAAGCTCATGTCACAGATGGATGAGCAGCAGAGACGTGGTGGAAAAGGAAGCACCATAGCTCTATTGCTTTTTTTTTTTTTTGGTAAAGGACAGCTCCTGCCTGTGATTATAACCCCAGTTTAATTGATGGATTATTTATTATTGCTTTTAACCTCCACTAGTACATTTATTTTATCATGGATTATTTGTGATTTATCTATTTGTCTGTTTTTAAATAAAAGCATTAGCAATTTTGCCTGGCTCATTCCAGCCAAGCAAGAGCCAACCCAGACCATCGCAAGTTACATTTGAGAGATTTAATCATTTCATTTCAAAACACTAATAGTGACTATGCAACCACTTTGATTCTACCAGATCTTGTATTGCAGACATGAGCTTAGGGGCTGGTTTTTATGTGAGATGTGGGCTGAGTTTCAGATATTATTCCAAATATTGATTTGTTGGCTGAAATATTGCCAGGTTTCTGGGAATCCTTGATTGTTCAGCTAAAAGTGGTAACAATGCCTGAATTAAGCACATTTTTTAAGAATGTCAGAAGCTATTTTTAAGAGTTATGTTGACTTTGATTCATTAACCGCAAGATTTTGCAGGTATTTCATGATTAAACTAAATTGTAAAGTGCCAAATACATGGAGTTATCCACCACAGCAAATCAGTATTATGATAATGTTATTTAAATGTAGTGTTAATGAGTTTTTTCACCTTTTGGGGAAATGTTCTTGCCCGTATGTGCTAAAGTTAATTTTTGCTGTGCTCTTGAGGTTTGAGTTTCATACAGCCTTTGTAAGCATTGCAACTGGGAAGCCCAAGAGACAAAGTGGCAATCTTTTAGTTTCAAGGTAAGCCCCCCGCCTCCCACTGCTCAACTCACTTTGTGATCTCCAGAACATTATCTTGGTCAAAATGTATAAACATGAATCTTTTAGCAGGCAGTACATGTGTACTGTAAAATGTTTAGACTGTATCAATCACCAAATTAAAACATTTTTCTTTCTTAAACAAGACAGAGGTGTCCTGCAAATAACTACAAATGGCACCTTCACATTACTTTATTATTTTTAAAAAAACGTGATCAAGTAAGTATCTTGCTTAAATATTTTCAAAAAATGTCTCTCATCTAGAATGAAGCTCTGGTCCATCATAGGATATTTCATTGCATTTAGAAATATAAGTCACTATGACAAAGCTCAGTGAGCAAGAAGAAATGCATTTTAAAAAAGAAGATAGACCTTAATTGTGCACACTGCTTCATTTATCAGCCAGCATGCTGATATCTCAGATATTTTTTGCATATGCTGAAACACAGTAAAAAAAAAAAATAGTTCTGAGCAAATCAAGACCCAAGAACAACTTGTGTCTTTGGAAGGATTCTCTTGCGGCTTCTCTGTGCAATTGGTGCATGAATTTTTGTTTAACCTCCATTAATGTTATTCATGAGAGACAGAAATAAGGCCAGGAAAGGGAGGAAGGGGCGTGAAATAAAATAATCAATGGGCTTGTTAGACAAATTTAGTTTTTCCCTATGCCGCCTACCTGGCATCGAGCTGTCATTTCATACAGTGAGCTTTGGCCAGAATGTTCTCTGGTGCACCTTAGGTTTGCTAAGGATAAAGTGGTTTTAAAAATAAACATTAGCTGGATATTTCACATTTGCTTCTCTGCACAATTTCTAAAGAATTCTGAATATTGAGGCTTAGAATATTAACTGTATTTTACTGGACAAATACTCTGGAGTCCTTAAGCATTTCCACCTATGAACACAAGTGTTCATTTGACTGCTAACACAGTAGATTGCATAATGCAGTCTGCTGATTTGTTAACCCCAGTTTAAGATTCACATTCAAGTTCTTCTGTATTGATATATGTGACAAGTGCGTTAGAATTCTTGCTGACAAGGGCTCACATATAAAAAAAGAGGAATAACAATAATACCCATTAACAAAAGCAATTATCCAGCAGGAATTTTTCTCTACTGGCTTGTGAGCACTTTTTAAAGCTGTTACACTGACACAAAAGCTGAGGCCTTGTATAAAGCTGCTCATTAAATTACATAACCCTGAAAAACCATCCACATCTGTGAACATGAGAATTTGAGTAATGTCAAATTAACAGGTTTTATGATATAAATATCTAAATGAGGTCTTGCTCTTGCTTAGGGTCATAAGATTAAGAAATGAGGTGCTCAGCAATTCAGGTTGGTTGGAGAGATGAAACTATTCCTGTATTGATTAAGGCCATGGTTACAGCGTTCAATGAGGCAGTCTTCTAAAGTCTGCCAGTCTGGCATTTCCAGAAACACATTTGAATGACTTCTTATTTGTAACTGCAGAGATTAATGTTTGGTAATTTAGGGCCGCACAGTGGTGAAGTGGCTAGCATTTTTGCATCACATGTCCAGCACCCTGTTTTTGAATTCAAGGTCTAAGCTTTGTCCTTGTAGATTTTACATATTCTCCATGTGTCTGAGTGGATTTTCGTCATACATCTCCCAAAAAACGTAGGTTCAGTAAATTGGAGATACTAAATGCCATGACCATGTGGGTAAGTGTGCTCTTAAATGGACTGGCACCCCATTTAACCATGGGATTAAGCAGTTTTGAGATTGTTGTGTTATGTCATTCTTTGATTATTATATAGAAGAAGTCTAAAGAGACGGACAAATTCTTTGATTGCTGTGAATCTGGGCCTACCAAAAGTAGTAGTACAGTATATACTAAAGACACTCTCTTTAGTATACCTTTGATTCATTAGTAGAATTGAATGCTAGTTATTGCTGTTCCCCATTCATCTTTATATCTTTGCAAAACAAATTTTTGTCATCTTCCATTTTCTTTGCATTCTATAGTAAACATATATTTTTACAATTGTGCCTACATTTGTAAAGGAGAATTTAATAATATACATTGTGAATAAGGTGCTATATAAAGCGCCCGACCCAGCACAAATTCACACTGAGGCACGTGTAAATTGAACAGAAATCTTTTTATTTTCTTTTCACCCGTGGGCAGACGTCTTCCCCATGTCCCACAGGCCCAACACTGTCCCAAACACTTAAACACAGTTCAAACACTCTTCCCCTGTGGGGCACGTCTTTCCCGTGAACCCCACAGGTATAACACAGTCCCAAAGCACCTTACTTTAAACACAGCAATCCTTCCGCTGGCACCACCACTCCTCTCAGGCAACCTCGTCCTCTTCCTCCCGATTCTGGCCCAGAGTGGTGGTTGCTGGCTCCTTTTATGGCCCTCCCGGGAGTGCTCCTGGTGCTTGCTCACCTGTTCCCAATTGCACTCCCGTGTGGGGCCGATGATTAAACCAGCTGGGCTTAACTATGTCTGCCTCGCCCCCTGGTGGCCATCCTGGGTCCCCACAGGGTTGGGGAGAACTCCATTTCCCATGAAACCCTGTGGGAAACTGAGGCATCATCAACCCGGGAGGCTGCCACCAAGCGTCCCGGGGGAGGTACTGAGAAGTCCATGGCTGCTCCCCCGGAGCATATACAGCAGGGTCGTCCCGACCGGGCATGGGACCCGGCTGTCCATTACAACATTTACTTTGAAAAAGATTTACGAATTATGACAGTTATGATTGTTAATTTTTACAATATTCATTCTCCCCGCTGATGTAATTTAAAATATAGCTATCTACTTATTTACAAAAATTACACTTAAATAGATCTTCACATTTTTTGGTAATTTGTACTTTTGACCAAGTTTTTTAACTGTAAGACCGTAAGAGAAAACATGTTGAATGTAAACAGAAGTGTAATCTTAAACCTGAAAATTCTGAGATTCTCTAATATTTCTAATAATCTTGGTGATGATGAAAATTGATTTATAATATCCACTATGTCATCTTCATAAAGAAATATTTTCTGTTCAAATGCCTCTATTACAAAAAATAAGTTTGCCACTGGTCTAGAGTATAATACTTTAGTCTAATGCATTAATCGGATCCATACCTGATTTTACATAGTACAGTAAATAAATGTTTCCATTCAACTTAATCAAAAGGTTTGTGTGCATCAAGAGAGCAAGGCCTTGTGAAGCTTAAAGACTACATTAGAATATGCTGTACTGTACTGAAAATTCAAGGTTTGATCGTATTTGCCTTCCTTTAGAAGAATTCAATTTGACACGGCAGAATTATAGTATAGATCAAAAATTCACAAACTTTTTTTAAGTCAGGGATCTCTAGAATGTTGTACCAGGAGGTTAATGCCTCCATTAATAAAAATATATGCTATACAGTGGAGCATGATTTTGGTTGTTGCTCATGGAAATCACTTAGAATGACTTATGATCATAGTTTGGATAATACTACTAATCAAAGCAAGTGCAGACTGAGGATGTATATGTGATCAAAGAAGAGCATATGACATTTGATAAATGAGAGGAGACCATTCAGTCCATCAGGCTGATTTGTTTAGTTAGTAGCTAAGCTGTTCTATTATCTCATCCAGGTAAGTCTTACAGGTTGTCAAAGTTTCCACTTCAAGTACAAGCCTTGGCAGTAAGATCCAGATTCTCGCAACTCCTGGTGTAAAGAAGTGCTTCCTGGCTTCAATTCTAAATGCATTTCCCAATAATTTCCACTAGTGTAGTGTCCTCAAGTATATGATTCACTCTTAAGCTGAAAGAATTTTGCTTGAGCTATTTTATCAATGCCTTTGAGAGTGTCACATCATTTCTCTAGGCTAGAGTTTGTTAACCCTATTTTGTGATATCTTTAAAAAAAGATAGTAAATGTACTTAACAATAGATGATTAAACTAAAAACACAAAAAATGCTTAGAAAGACAATTATATTGACATCTATGATATATATGATATGTATCTAGATATAAATACAGAATCAGTCATATCAGATGGTTCAAAGTACTTGTATTTCTGACAACAGTTCAAAGTACTTGGATCAGTCACTGGGAATAGGAAATCCATGGTAGGAATTGTCCTTTCAGAATACAACTTTCAGAACTGATCAGTCTTTAGTTATTGGAACTCGTAGTAAAGAAAAGTCAGACGTCCAGAAGATGCCACATAAATCTAACCTTGAATAACTTGTGGTTAAAGTAACCACCACATTTAAACAGCCTACATATTTCATGACCAAAATGTTACTAAACATTGGCAACAGTCTGAAACCTTAAAATTAAATATTAGATATGCCTATTAATAATAATTGTGAACATTCATCTTTTTTCCTCATTGTGTGTTCTTCTGCTTTAGCTTAATTTCTAAAACTGTTCTAATAATGATGGTAGACCAAACGATTTGTCTAAAACTAAGAGTATTTTTTTACTTTAGGGGATCAGACCTGACAAAGAAAAAGAGAGACACATTTGGGGTTGGTAAGGACGTGGGGTTGGATTGGAGAGAGTGGGGAAAAGTGTACTTTCCTGTTGAGACACTCTTTTTAGCAAAAATCTACTGAGCTTGGGACATGGTCCTTGGGCATGTATCGGCTCAAGGAGGTGGAGGTGCTAGAGGGAGCTATTACCTTAGATCCCTGTGGTTTGACCACGTTAGATAGACAAAATACAGTCTTGCAGCATAAGCACTGTTAGATGGAGAGGTAGAACCACTGTGGTTACGTTAATATAGGCGTTCATATTCATATATAATGAATGTGAGTTAAAGACCATCTTTAAAATTTGAATTTGTTTTTTTTTAAGACCATCATTCTGGCCAGGTCAAAAAAGCTTTTATACAGCAGGCAAGTTCCATTCCTTCATTATGGCTTTCTGCCTGGAATGCATCTGGTTCTATCACTTTTCTTTTCTGTGGAGATGTGATGGCATGCCGCATCTCTGAGAAGCTCTGAGGTCTTCTTTACAGGGTGTGTCAAATGACATTTCAAATTTACTAAGAGTCATGATGCAGTATGTTATAAGAATGTCTCTGTTGTGGTCAAAATATAGAATTCTGTATGCAATGATAAGTCGTTTTATAAAGTTAGTGGTGGTTGATTCTGCATATTTATCATCAGTTTTAGAGATATCAACAATTAATTCATATAGCTTCCTAGCTTGCAATTTATTTTTGAATGAAGTGCATGAAATTATTTCTAATCTTAACTATCAATGATAGTTATCTTTTCCAACCGTTCTTAACTCACAGACTTTTTAATACATGGAAGATTCTTGGCATTGAGACCCTTAGAGATTTCTATATTGGTAATGTATTTGCATCCTTTAAACATTTATATCTCAAATTTAATCTTCTAGCAGCATATTTCTTCTGTCATATGCGAGTCAGAAATATTGCTAAAAGATACTTGCTAGGCTTCCTTTATCTTCCTTATCCTTTCTATCAGTGACAGAATCTATACTTTTACAGTAATGAAAAACTAAGCAGCATTTTTACACTGTACAAAGTCTCTTTCAAAGAGTTCATCTTTTAAATAACTTAATCCAGCATTAGAAAAAGTATTTTTCAAGTATTACTTCATATCAAAGAATCTAATTCAGCCATTGATGCAACTGACTTTATATCAGATGGGCAAAGCATAATACAATTAAATTAAAACTTTTATTCTGCATACATCCATGTCAAAACTCAAACTGAAGCACCCACATCACTTGACCAGATGTGTTGGGAGTGATCAACACTCGGCCTGTACTGGGAAAAAAAAATCTTTTCCTGCCTGTCAAACAATATTGAAACTACTACTAAGATACGCCAGTAGTTTAAAGAAATGTTTTATGGTAGCTTACACGTCATTTCTTGTTCCTTGCCTCATTTTATCCAATTTAAAAAATCCCAGCCTCTTTCTATAAAACAATTGGAAAATGGGAAAAAAAATCACTAGCAAAAGCTCCATGTAAGAATTGATTTGGGACAGAAGTGGGCTGGCATTACTTGTGAAAAAAACAAAACTAAAGTACAACTATTTCAGATTATCTATAAATGAATAATGAAACAAAGGGTGAGGACCTCACAAGTTTTCCAAACCTGACATATGTTCCTCTTTTGTGGGCTTTTGAAATAAGATATGACATAACCAAAGCTTTCTATTCTGAAATGTTTCATTAAGCAATTTAAAATACTTGTGCTTTTTAAAATAATTATATTGCAAGTTTGAGGCTTTTTGGCCAATGAAAACTAAAATTAGGATAAGAAATATAAGAATAATAAATAAAAAAGGTTAATCATATAAGGAAATGTACTCATTATTTATTTTGATATATAGTATTAACATTACAAATAATAAAAGAGGATTGTACTTAAGAATTTCCTCATAATAGAAAGACATTTTACGGCGAAAGGTAGTTAGACATCAGGGGCGTGCTGAAACAAAGTGGTACCAAGAAAAATGTGTTAAAGTAAAATTACACCAAGGATACAATTTAAGTGAGACAGTAGAATAGATCGTTTAACATTTTATCCAGAAAAGAAGGGCAGAATCTGTGTCATAGTGAATGAATTATTGTGAGACCGTTCTTTCTTTGGTTGCTTATATTTTAACTGTATAACAGGGATTATAAACTGGGTAGGAAATAAATTACCTTATTATGTTTTGCATTGCTCACATTCAAACTTTTGTTAATGTATTTAGCTTTATGATGCAATTTTAATATTAACTTGATTTAGATTCTTGCATTTTTCTTATCTTGCGGGTTTAGGTAAGGTTGGTGTCAGCCCAGGGGTTTCAGTGATGGGTTAACACTTGAATTACCAGAGCATACAAAAAAACTCATAGATCCGTCCCACATTAAATCACTTCTTAAAACCGTTCTCACCTCTCCGCCAGTCTCCTTTGTCCTGTAAATGTGCAGATAAAAACAAACTGTAAGCAGCCGGCTATTCCATCTCCCCACCGACTCAGAACATGCACGAACTTCTCCGAGCTCATGCCTCGATTATCTGGGATTGAAGTGGAGATTTAGAGTGGAAACAACAGATTGTTATTTGGAACACACTCATTTCATGTGTGTTCAGTTTCTACAGTAATCTGTGTGAACACATTGTTAAAACGGAAATTTTTTTCATATTTTAGTAATAAATGTTACAAAATGTAGACATAAACTATAAAATGTGTGAAGCCTGACAGCCAAAGATAAAATAAACACTTTCATAAAAGGTCCAATACTTTTACAACAGCTTCTGTGGCGTACTGGTAAGATTTTGTCACTTAGAGCGCAGCAGACTTGTTGTACTTAATGAGATCTGATTTCGATTCCCCACTGGAGAAAAACTTATTTATTTTTAACCTTCGCCGTTCTGCCTGCCTGAACTCCCTGTCTATCTATATAGTAATAACAGTAATTGTATTACTATATAGGAGCTTCCCTGCCTGCCTATCATATAGTGCCTTTCCTTCCTACCTATCTATATATCTATCCCCTTAGCTGTTTTTAATATATCTATTATACAGTGCCTTCCCTGTTTATTTATATATCTAGTGCCTTCTCTGCCTGTTTGTCTGTCTGATTGCATATAGCGCTGAACTTACTGCTCTGTACTATTCTATCCTCTGCATGTCCTGGAGTACAAAAGAAACACCACCATACAGCAACATGTGCGAACTGGCAAGATCGGGGAAAAAAACACGCGGTCACTGATTACAAACCGCAAGATGAATGAAAGAGACAATATATGTAAAAACATCATCGCACTAATGCAATATTATTTGAAAACGAACAGCGTTAGATTGGGTTTGAATATGCTCTCGATCTAACGCTGTTCGATTTCAAATAATATTGCATGTACTGTGCGTTGAAACTGCTGCACTGAATAAGCTGACTTCTTCCGTAACAGCGTCAGCGTGTATTCAAACCCGATCTGACGCTGTTTGTTTTCAAATAATATTGCATGTACTGAACTATTTTAGAATAAAAACATACATTTGATTTCAGTCAGTCTGTAAGAGCCAGTGTAAATGCATGATAATTGTAAAGGTTAGCTTTTTTTTTTAATTCAGTTCCATTCTCAGTCGCGTTCACGATCCCCATGTGATATTGCTGTTTTCACATAAAGACGCGCTATAACTCAAATGTGATTTATTTGGAGACGCGCTATACTCGAATGTTATTTATATAGGGAAGAAAGTACAATGTCAGGTGCTCATTCAGTGTAATAGGAACCATAGCACAGAGAGCTGTGTACACTGCAACAAGTACACATGTCGTGAATGTAGGAAGGGTGTGTGGGATTTGTTAATATTTGAATGTGATGATTTTATACAGCACAGATCGGAAATCAGCAGTTCTTAGCATTGCACCACACAAGCTGTCGTATCAACCACCTACTGTAACTTGCTTTATTTTTTCTTCACTTATAGTCTAGAATAAAAGTGTACTTGTTTTGTTATACTTGTATACCAACATATGTTCCTGTGTTTGAGCGACACGGGCATGCTCAAAAAAATAGACATGTAATGCCACGAAAAGTGCACGCAGGCACTTCAGTTCGCAAACATTGGTACAAGAATGCAGTCACAAGTACGCTGCAGAGCTGTACAGCATCTTTATGTAAAAACAGCATTCTCAGATGGGGAGGTTGGGGTAGGGAAGGATCCTGAACATGACTGAGAGAATGAAAAGTGAATAATAAAAAAAAAAAACTAACCTTTACAAGTATCATAAATTACACCGGCTGTTACACGCTGAAATCAAATGTATGTTTTAATTCTAAAATAGTAAGAATAAGAGCAATATACTTCTCAAAACAGAATCGTGCGGGATCGAGCTCATAACCTTTTGAATACTAGTCAGCGGTTGATACCATTACACTACCGTGGCAGCTGTAGTACATATGTGTCAATGTGGCATGCTAAGGCGGCTTTTTTCTGCAGTTATATTTTTGAATAAAAGCATACTTGTTTTGTTATATTTGTACCTTTTGTGAAAGTGTTTGATATTTGGACTTCAGGCTTCATAAATTATATAGTTTATGCTTACATTTTGTCATTTACTACTACAATATGAAAACGTTTCTGTTTTAAACATGTGTTTACACGGATTACTGTAGAAACGGAACACACGTGAAATGCGTGTACAATATTCCAAATAATGATCTATTATTTCCACACTAAATCTCCACTTCACTCCCAGATAATCAATCAAGGCATGAGCTGGGAGAAGTTTGCGCACGTTCTAAGTCGGTGGGGGATGGAATAGCCGGCTACTTGCAGCTTTTCTTTTATCAGTACATTTAGATTAACAAAAGGCGCTGGCGGAGACGTGAGAATGGTTTTAAGAAGCGATTTAAGGTGGGACGGACCTATGAGTTTTTTCGTAGGCTCTGGTAATTCTAGTGTTAAGCTGGTTTATGGACATAAACTACAGGACAAAAAGGGGCTTCAGACATACAATCATGTAATTAATATTGTAATCAAAAACAGATTTTAGGACCAGAATTCTGGAACTGGCCTTTAGGTAAACATTACCTTGAGATCACTCACCCCTTGGCCTGGAAAAGAGAGATGGATAACCTGGGAGTCTCTCCATACTCAAATCAACATCACTTAAATATTAAAGAGAGGGCATACATTCAGCCTGGCAGTAGCTTAGGTACTGGCACCCATGTAGAAACCATAACAATAAATGTGACAGTCTGATAAAATTAAAATGTCAAAAGAATTGATTATGTATCAACACCTTTCAAGGTAAAGACTCTTTTTCAAGGCAATATGTTGATAATTCTGAGGGAAAAAATCTAAGAAAATTTTAAAGGCTGTCACACACGTGTGCATGGAAGGCAGCTAAAGGGCTTGAGTAAGAACAATTCTGAATCATACCGGGATGTGGCAGAGTGCACTGACTCTTTTTCTCCCTTTCCTGCAGACCATTCACGGAAGATTCCACCTGGCCCTCTTGACATCACTTCCGGGTTCGAGCCTATGGAAGAAGACCTTGCCAGCTCTGGCCCCTGTGATGTCACGTCCAGGCTCAAGCCTATGCCTGAAGACCCTTATGAGCCCGACCCCTTTGATCTCACTTCCTGTCTTCCCCTTTAAATGCCTCCACCTTTTCCCTATTCCCTCAGTTCTGTTTTGGACTTGGTTTTGTGCCCAGCAGTGTTATCATTTACTTCAATTTGCAGCCAGAAAACCAAACATATGGGTGGCTGCCCCAAACCTTGCTATGGCTCTTTGTGGAGTTTGTGACAATGGTGTAGTCGGCAGGATGGAAAAGTCCCAGAAGAGAAGGGAACAGGATCTGCAATGTACCTAGATGTGAGTGTACCGGGGTTGAGTTTTCAGGCGGGGAGGGTGTCCTGTGGTTCGGAGAGACCCGGTTCGAGTTCTGCTCCCAGCACACTTCACTAGGCAAACTAGGCAGGCCAGGGAGTGTGTAGGAGGGGCTCACAGAATTGGGCTGCTCCGGAGGGGGGGAGGCAAAAGGGGCTTATTCTGCTCTCTCGGAAGAGAGTGTCCCACCTCTCTGTGAAGCCCAGAGCCCCGATTTCCACCTAGGGGTGCCCCAGACTAGCAGGTGACTAGAGTGAGAAACTGGAGGTTGGACCCAGAGCGGCCGACTCCTCAACAAGCCTGGTCCTTATGGGCAAGGGTAGGCTAGTGGCTACAGCCACATGAGAACAAGCCCTACCAAATAATAGAGCAGGTGGCCTGCTACCTGCTTCTGAAAGCACTACCCCATGGCTTTACCCAGCCAGTCTGGGGTAAACAGTTTAAGAACATGGCAGAGCTCATAGAGCTCCTGGAGACACATAGGACAGCCTCACAATCTGAGGGAGCAGAACCATCCCTTGGTCAAACTCAGCTGGAGTACGTCCCAAAACCTAGCCCCCAAATACAACCTGGAGCTTGTGCCGACGTTCCCGGGCGAGCAAACCACTTGGGAACAAGGAGGAATGCAGGTGGAGGGGAAGGAGGGGTTGGTGTGCTCTGACTAACCCGTTGGCGGTCCCACTTGTGTCATCAGTTACTGAGGATCGGTATGGAAATTAACTGTGGCCGTCCTCCCGAATCCACCACATCCAGTGATACTGGGGCGGGACTGGTCTAAAATGAAAAGTGGTGAGACACATACAACTCCTGGGTTTAACTTAGGTCTAGTTGTAGACAGGGTTGAGCCATCTCAAGCTGCCTCCACACCGTGTAACCAGCCAGCGGAGAGAGACGAAATGACTTCCCTGAGTGACGTGGCAACTCCCGAACCGTCACGTGCCAATACGTCATCCACCAGCGCTGAGACGGAACGGGAGGAAACCACGCCCCTTAGAGGTCGGCCCAGACCCTCTCTACCTTTTGCAGTTTCAATTTAGAGAAACACTGGCTTCTTTTAAAAGGGAGCAGCGGAATGACGATTCCCTTAAGTATGCCAAAAATGCAGTGGCTGGTCAGTGGCCAGCGCACTAACCAGACAACGCCACAGGCTCCACACTTTGTGTTAGAAAATGACCTTTGATATTGTGTAGCAGAGCATGACGGACAGGAGTGGAGGCTACTGGTAATCCCGCGGACCTTCCGGCGGCAGGTCTATGAGTTAGCACACGGCCACCTCCTAGGTGGCGGCTATTTGGGCACAGAGATAACCCCGGAGCGGATCAAGCTCCACTTCTATTGGCCGGGAATCAATGAGGAGGTTTGTTGCTTTTGCACCTCCTGCCTGGAGTGTCAATTGTGACAAATTCCTAGGAAGGACCGTTCTCCTCTCGCTCCTATTCCCCTAACTGATGTTTCATTTCACAAAATTGGGGGTGATTTAGTCGGACCCCTAGAGCCCTTAACCTGAGGACACAAGTACAATTTAGTCCTTGTGGATTATGCTACCAATACCCCAAACCTGTTCCGTTGCGCTCAGCTAATTTTAAAGCCATCACAAGGGAATTGGTAGGGGTCTTTGCATGTGGCATCCCTAAGGAAGTGCTGACTGACCAAGGGATGCCTTTTACCTCAGAGACATTCAAGGAGACTGCCAAGTTACTTAAAATAAACCATCTAAAGACCGCTGTATATCATCTTCAAACTTACGGTTTGGTAGAGAGTCAATCAGACTCTCAAACAAATCCTTTGTAAGGTGGTCAACGAGGATGGAAGAAACTGGGATCAGCTCCTCCCCCTCATCCTTTTTGCCTATCGGGAAGTCCAATAAGCCTCCATGGGTTTCTCCCCTTTTGAATTATTATATGAGCGACAACCCTGGGGCATATTGGATATCTTAAAAGAAGGATGGGAAGAACAGGCTCTTCCCTCTACAAATATATTGAGTATATCACGCAATTATGCGATAGATTTGGTAAAATTCAGCCCCTCCTTAAAAGTCACATGGAAGAGGCACAAGCAGCACAGGTCCGATATTACGACCGTGGTACATCTCTCTGGGAATTCTACCCGGGAGATCGGGTTATGGTCCTAGTACCTACCTCCCACTCTAAGTTGCTTGCCCATTGGTAAGATCCCTATGAAGTTAAGGAGAGGAAAGGAATCGTCGATTATTTGGTGAGTCAACCCAATTGTTGGCCGAGGGAGTGGGTTTATCATGTAAATCTGCTGAAACTGTGGAAGGATAGGGATCCCAATCCCTCCTCAGGTCAGCCCCACTCACTCTTTGCTCAAGCGAGTAGCCTTAACTTCGGTGTGGATTTAATTCCCAGACAGTGACGGGATCTGGAAAGTTATTCTGTCCGTCCCGGAAGTACTGAGTGAAAACCCCGGAAGGACCTCTCTGATTGAGCACAACATTGTGGCAGAGCCCGGGGTTGTAGTCCGAGAATCGCCTTCCCGAGGCAAAAAGAGCTGAAGTGGTGCTTGAGATCAAGCACATGCTGGAGCTAGGAGTAACAGAGGAAAGTCTTAGTCCCTGGTCCAGTCCCATCATCTTTGTCAGTAAGCCTGACGGGAGTTGGAGGTTTTGCAATGACTTCTGTCGGCTTAATCAAGTCTCCCAATTTGATCCTTATCCAATGCCACAAGTGGATGACCTCCTTGAGAGGCTAGGACAAGCTCAGTATTTGACCACACTGGACATGACAAAGGGGTACTGGCTGTTTTTTTTATGGACTCCGCAAAGTTTAAGACCGCGTTTAGTACCCCTAGCGGACACTGGCAGTATCGTGTCCTTCCCTTTGGGTTACACGGGGCTCCAGCAACTTTCCAGCATCTGGCAGACAAGGCCCCATAACTCATATAGTGCTGCATACCTGGATGACGTGGTCATCTATTTCAGCATGTGGAAGGAACACCAATAGCAGGTAAAAGCGTTATTGTGGACACTTGGTGAGTCCGGACTTCGGATTAATAGGCTCCAAAACTTGCTATGGCTCTTTGTTGAGTTTGTGACAAGGCTTATGAGTGCATTCTCCTTGAACTAAAAAAAGGTTGGGTTTTAATGTAAAAATTTAAATATTGGTAGAGAAGGAAAGAGGACTGGGCATTTATCGGTATATGTTTAGTACTCATTGAGAGAAGCATGTGATGCGAAAGGAACCATATAAGAAAAAACAAGGCAACTTAAATGTTACAGAGAATATCAAAAGACCATTGTAAATCAATAGAGAAATGACATTCTTACTAAAATTATGAAGATATTATAGGCAGTGCAGAAAAGACCTGAAATTATTGTGAATACAAGGAACTGACCAGGAGAAGATCACAAAATGGAGCAAGAAAAAAAGTAGTGAGTGTATAGTGAAACGCTTAGTCAAAAAGATGAAAATAAAGCCAAACTATCTTAGTTGAAAACTAGCAGACAAGAATGAAGGTTGTAGATAAATAAAGGGCTATTACCAAAAATGACTGGTAAAACAATGTCATATTTCTATTGAATGATATAATAATGTCACTAACCAAAATGACCGCTGTCACATAGAAGCTTCAAAGTAGCGGCACATATAGTGGTGTTGTGGTACTCCTAAAACGAGATGGTAAAATAAATCAACTACTGTAATTCATAATCCCTCTTAACATGTGCAATAAATATATAATTGGAATTTACATATTCCAAAACCTTAGAAAAAAGGTTAAACAACCATAAAATAAATTGCATTCAAAAACAAAGTAAAACATAAGTAGAGATTCATAGCAAAAAAATGTTTTGGGTGGTTGTTTTGAAAGCTGAACAGAAAATAAAAACTTCTAGGAAAAGTGAATCAACTTTGGATCATGGAATAATACAAGGGTCCGAGCTTGGGGTCAGCATGGCAGGAGTAAGACTATAAAGCAGAAATGAAACTACAAATTACTGTGAAACATGATTTAAAGGATGTGAAAATGGTCACTAACTTTGTTTAAATCAACAGGATGCAACAAGTTACATCTGAAGATTCAAAGTACATCCTTACATAAGAGAAGGTTACTAATGTCACCCCATAAGACTGAGTGTCGGACTCTAGTGAGTTGTTTAAAAATAGATTTGTGTCAAGCAGGTTCTAATGTTACTGTAATGGTTTAATAATAAAAAAAAATTAAAATATACTTGAAATCCAAACATTTAAATAAAAAATTTAGACGTGAGCGTCAGTAGGCTTTGTGCCCTAGGAACCAAGTTACCCGAACTATTCTATAAAATTTCAGTAATTATTTACCGCTCTAATGCTGATCTTTCTGATCATAAAATAGGTCATTATGATAGCAATTGATAAGAATTCATAATTAATTGCAGAATTACAATATTTGGGGGTTCCTCTAGAGTGCCTCTTTCTCTTGCATGATTTGGCTCAAAAACGAATCAGCACATCGTCATCTTATACCAGGCTTAAGTTTCGAGTTTAATATTTTTCTGTCTAACCGTTTTAGTTCTAGGCCGTCCTCAAGAAATTGTGACACACAGACACCCATCATCAAGGTATCAATGTTTTTAGTATCAGTGGGCCCTAAAATATCAAGATCTGTCAAAAATCGGAGATCTTAATTTTTGACGAATCTAAATTTTTTGTTCCTCCTCCATAGATGATAGATTATGGTGGGTTGGGCAGAAACAAAAAAAGTTTATAACATTAAGTAAATGCAGTATATAAGAGAAATAGTAACAAAAGGTTGTACTTTACTCACTCTCACACATTGTTGTCCTTGTCCTGGCTAGAACTGAAAAGACAAAGATTAATTTGAAATATTATTGTAAAAATCTGTCTAATTATTAAAATGAAAATGTAATGTCTCACCAGTTTGGTGGTGTGCTGAAATTTTCAAACAGTGACCCTGGAGATCTGGTCTTTTGATGCAAATTAACAGATCCACCAATAAACTTAAGCCTATTTACATTTACTGTTTGTTGTTTATAAGATGAGTTTAGTTTAATTAATGACCATAACAAGCACTGAAAGCCCCTTGGATTCAGAAGATGTAACTCTCCAATTACTATGTGCTGACTCCATCCTATTAATTGGGATTAAAAGGTTATGCCACTTCAAATAGCACATATTGCACAGACAAGATATACAAAAACTGAATGAGGAAATATGAAGCAGTGTTACAGAACATTGAGGCATATTGTAAAAACAATTATTGTAAGCTCAGATTCCATAGGGCACCACTGATTCTGAGTAGTGTGTGTAGATTTGGTCACCACTCTAAAAAGAAGGTACAGCAGCTGGGAGCAGCTATGCTGAGAAGAGCAACCACGTGAATCCAAGGAGTAAAGGACATATTCTGCATGGGCAGGGTAATGGAGTTAAACTGTTTTGGTCTTGATCAGAGAAAGGTGCATGGTGAACACAATCTTGAGGACAGCAGTGGAAATTAAGGGAAAGTATATCCAAAACTGAAGCCAGAAGGTATTTGGTCACTCAAAGAGTTTGGAACAAACTACTGAATTATGAGGTTGAAGTAGAAACTTTGGCAACTTTTTAAAAATGTTTCTGAATGGCTTAGCTATTAGCTAAAAAAAACAAACTTAATGGACCAAGTACACTGCAGAAATGCATATGCAAAATCGAGACAATAAATTTAAATGGGAGTTGTTTGTATTTAGCAAAAAAATCAGTCAAAGGGGTAAGCAAAATTTACTTGACAAGATTAGTAAGCTAAAAAAAAATCCTAAATATGAATTCTTGAATAAATCAATAATTCTTAAAATAAGGAAAAGTAGATTTAATGTAATGATTTAAATACTTTTAACTTGGCTTAGATTTTATTTTTTTGCTGTGTGGTCTCCTCTCATTTGTGAAATATAAGTTATTATAGTGAGGGAAATAAGTAACTTGATCCCTGCTGAATTTGTAAGTTTGCTCACTTACAAAGTAATGAACAGTCTCTAATTTTTATGATAGTTTCAATTTAACGGAGAGAGACAGAATAACAACCAAAAATCCAGAAAAAACACATTACATAAAAGTTATAAATTGATTTGCATATCATTGAGAGAAATAGGTTTTTCATCCCCTAAAGCTCAGCCAGAATTCTGGATTACAATCAATTACAGATACTCCTGATCTCAACTCACTATGTGTATTAAGCACACCTGTCCACAGAATCAATTTCTTCTATTCCAAGACCAAAGAGCTGTTAAAGGACATCAGGAACAAGATTATAGACTTGCACAAGGCTGGAATGGGCTATGGGATCATTAGCAAGAAGCTTGGTGAGAACGTGACAACTGTTGTTGCGATTATTCGGAAATGGAAGAAATATGAAATGAAGGTCTGGAGCTCCATGCAAGATCTTGTCTCATGGGGTGAAGATGATCACAAGAAAGGTGAGGGATCAGCCCAAAACTACATGGCAGGAGCCTGTTAATGATCTGAAGGCAGTTGGGACCACAGTCACCAAGAACACCATTTGTAACACACTATGCCATAATAAATTTTATCTATTAATTACTTGGATAATTTGGGCTTGATTGTCAATTTCTGTATTTGCTGCAATGCCTAATTAGACAGCTTTAAAAATGTTTTGCATACTTCGTAAAGGTTGGTAAACTCATTAAGGTTTTGTCAAATTTAAAAATGTCCAAACGTGTTTCTCAAAACCTTACATTAGAACTCATGATTGCTTATGGTGTTGATATTCAATATGTAATTGGTTGGGAGGTTTTTGAGCTTGCCAAGTCTATTTTGTGCATGTATTTTTTCTAACTTTTAATTCTTTTAAATCATTTTATGGATTTCATGGATGCTTCCGTTTTGGATTTTTTATTGGTAGCGGCCATATTGTTTGTTTGCTTGGGCTGTTGCTGCCATAGAATGGGACATTGTCATGGCGCAATGTCATAGGCTATCACACATTTGAGAAGGTAGTGTAAAATCTGCAGTTTCTAAACTAGGAAGGAGTTATTTCTAAATCTTAGAGATCTAGGATTTAGATAAGAAATTCTGGTTTGCATTTTTTTTACCTTGGCACATTCTCATTTCTCATTCTATTATTTCTATTTTAAAAATCTGGCCTTCTTTTTATAGTCACTGAGAGTAAGAACAATTTCCACTCACCATTTAATTTGATCTGATCCTACCATTACATAATGTAAACTCACTACCAAATAAGATCGACGAACTGGCTGTGCCGGTGAAAAAAGTCAGAACCTACAGAGAATGCAGCTTGCTGTGTTTTAGTGAAACGTGGCTAACGTCTACCATCCCAGATGCTAACGTGGAGCTACCCGGGTTTAGCACAGTTAGAGCGGACAGAGACGCAAGTACCTGCGGAAAGAAGAAAGGAGGAGGACTCGCTCTCTATGTCAATACAAAGTGGTGCAACTCAGGACATGTAAACGTTAAAATCTCCACTTGCTGCAGGGACATCGAACTGTTGGCCGTAAGTCTGCGCCCCTATTACTTGCCCAGAGAGTTTGGACACGTGATTGCTGTTATTGTTTACATCCCCTCAAGCGAACGCTGAGATGGCGAGTGACATCATCCATTCCGCAGTTGCTAAGTTACAAATGCAGCACCCTGAGGCACTTGTGCTAATCGCTGGACAAAACATTACCTGCCTTCTCCCAGTATGTGGATTGTAACACTCGGGGAAACAGGACTATCGACCTACTGTATGCAAACGTTAAAGACGCATACAGCGCCACCCCGCTGCCTGCGCTTGGAAAAGCAGATCATAACCTGGTTCTACTTCAGCCTCAATACAAACCAAGAGTGAGGGCGCTACCTACAACTACACGCTCATTCAGGAAGTGGTCCCCTGAGGCAGAGCAGGCTCTGAGAGACTGCTTTGGAACTACAGACTGGGATATATTGCTTGGGTCACATAGTGAGAACATTGAAGAGGCTGTTGAATGCACAACTGATTACATCAACTTCTGTATGGACATTGTAGTTCCAGTAAGAACAGTATGCTGCTATGCTAACAACAAGCCATGGGTTACAAGTGACATCAAGGGCCTTTTGAACCAGAAGAAAAGGGCTTTTAAAGGTGGTGATAAGCATGAGCTCAAGTGTGTGCAGAAGGAACTCGAGTCCAGCTCAGGGCGAAAGAGCAGTACAGGAGAAAGCTGGAGCAGAAGTTGCAGAACAACAGCATGAAGGAAGTGTGGGATGGGATGAAGATTATCACTGGCTGCAGCTCGAGCGGGTGCCGCCATGAGACAGATGTGGAGAGAGCAAACCAAATGAACAACTTCTTTAATAGGTTTGATCACAGTAACCCACTCTCACCTCGGTACTGCATCCTCCAACCATCCTTCTGCTGATACCAGCATAGGTGAGACATCCCCACCCACAATTACAGCAGCCCATGAGCAGAGAGCTGAAAAGACTTTGTGCCAGCAAAGCAGCGGGTCCAGATGGTGTATCGCCACGACTGCTGAAGGCCTGTGCGTTGGAACTGGGGAGTCCTCTACAGTGCATCTTCAACCTGAGCCTGGAACAGGGAGAGTCCCAAGGCTTTGGAAAACATCTTGTATCACCCTGTCCCAAAGGTATCACGTCCTAGTGAGCTGAATGACTTCCGGCCTGTTGCTCTGACGTCACATCTGATGAAGACCATGGAGGGCTGCTGCTTCACCACCTGAGGCCACAGGTCCGTCACGCCCTCGACCCTCTGCAGTTCGCATACCAGGAGAAGGTGGGAGGGAGGATGCCATCATCTATATGCTACACGATCCCTCTCCCACCTGGACAGAGGCAGTGGTGCTGTAAGAATTATGTTTTGGACTTCTCTAGCGCCTTCAACACCATCCAACCTCTGCTCCTTAGAGACAAGCTGACTGAGATGGGAGTAGACTCACACCTGGTGGCATGGATTGTGGACTATCTTACAGACAGACCTCAATATGTGCGTCTTGGGAACTGCAGGTCTGACATTGTGTTCAGCAATACAGGGGCGCCACAGGGGACTGTACTTTCTCCGGTCCTGTTCAATCTATATACATCAGACTTCCAATATGACTCGGAGTCCTGCCACGTGCAAAAGTTAGCTGATGACACTGCTATTGTGGGCTGCATCAGGAGTGGGCAGGCGGAGGAGTACAGAAAGTTAATCAAAGACTTTGTTAAATGGTGCGACTCAAACCACTTACACCTTAACACCAGCAAGACCAAGGAGCTGGTGGTGGATTTTAGGAGGCCCAGGCCCCTCATGGACCCTGTGATCATCAGAGGTGACTGTGTGCAGAGGGTGCAGACCTTTAAATATCTGGGAGTGCAGCTGGATGACAAATTGGACTGGACTGCCAATACTGATGCTCTATGTAAGAAAGGTCAGAGCAGACTATACTTTCTGAGAAGGTTGGCATCCTTCAACATCTGCAGTAAGATGCTGCAGATGTTCTACCATACAGTTTGTGGCGAGTGCCCTCTTCTACGCGGTGGTGTGCTGGGGTGGCAGCATAAAGATGAAAGACGTCTCACGTCTGGACAAACTTGTTAAGAAGGCAGGCTCTATTGTAGGATTAAAGTTGGACAGTTTAACATCTGTGGCAGAGCGACGGGCACTAAGCAAACTCCTGTCAATCATGAAGAATCCACTGCATCCACTTAACAGTGTCATCTCTAGGCAGAGGAGCAGCTTCAGTGACAGACTTTTGTCACTGTCCTGCTCCACTGACAGACTGAGGAGATCGTTCCTCCCCCACACTATGCGACTCTTCAATTCCACCCGGGGGAGTAAATGCTAACATTAATTTTATTTTAATTTTTTTCATTTTTTTTACTATTTAATTTAGTATTGTTTCTTTGTATCAGTATACTGCTGCTGGATTATGTGAATTTCCCCTTGGGATTAATAAAGTATCTATCTATCTATCTATCTATCTATCTATCTATCTATCTATCTATCTATCTATCTATCTATCTATCTATCTATCTATCTATCTATCTATCTATCTATCTATTCAAAGTATAAATCCAAAACAGTGTCGCACCTAGATTAAAACACTAATTCAAAAAACCATTGATACTGTGAGAAACCCTAATGTTATACTTGAAAAAAATACAGATTACCTAGCATATGGGCATAATGGTGTTTGAAATAGGCTTTATATATAGTATAGTAGCCAAAGCTAGTTAATGAGATCAGGAATTGGCTTCAGATTTATTTTGGACAGGTTTGAGGTTCTGCCACAGCCATTAAAGTAAGATGTTGTTTGTTTTTGTAGTTTCCTTAAATGGGCAATGCAGAGTGCAATTCAAATTGGTGCTGGGAGCTTCATACTGCATTGTCTTCTTCTGTTGTATGTTGCGTTACAAGACAGGTAGGCAGGCTACTATCTTGAGGTGTTTTTTTTTTTTTTTAGAGGATTCTGATAGATTTTTTCTTTCTCTTTTTCTTTTTCTTGATAGTTGGTGCTCATGGTTTTGTAGATATTCGTGTGTAAAATGGGACACTGTAAAATAGTTAGGGGAAAATTAAGTGTCTAGAAAGAAAGGGACCATATAAACAATTGAAGTGTTCATTTAACTATTGATTTTACTGTTTAATTATGTTGAACAAAGTATTAGTTATTAGTTGAACATCAGAGTAATGTACATCTTTTTCCCCCCTTTAGGAATGAAGGTTGTTGGTTGCTATTCTTTTAATCTAATTCTCTTTTTTGTTAATTTTATTACTCTATACTCTAAGGTAAATAATATACAGGGATTTTTTTCTTACATTTTATTATGGTGGGGTCTTGCAGTGGGAGTTTGCGGAGGGGTTCAATTCATTCTATGTGTGTGTTTTTAACACATAATGGAGGATTTGATTATTTGTGGTTTTTTTTTTTTATTGAGTTACAGTGTGTAGTTTGAATTGCATGTGTTTGTGCTTTAATTGCCCTTTGTGAAGCCGCTTCTGCCTAGATCAACAGTTTCATGATGCAAAATATTTTAAATAATCTTTAAATTGTGGCAATAATGAATTTTCAACTTTGATTGTTGTTAATATTTAGAGTATTTCCCCGACCTTGGATTAATTTGGCGGTGGTATAGTCGTTCTATTTGATAGGAGCACTACCGTATTTTTTCTGGAATCAAATGTAGTTACACTGAAAGAAACTCCCTGTGACGAAAAAAAAATAAAGCACTCAAATCAAATTTACAAAGGCAAAAACTGTACATAGCAGGGTTACCAAGCACTTCAGACTGACTGTGAAAAGTAAAGGTATATTTTTATCTGGCTTGCACAGAAAACACCCATTTTAGCAGATGAAAATACAAACAAGTAATCTACTGTTTAAACTAGTGTCTATTTTCTCATAGGAAATTTGAACTTCTTTAAATCTTTCCCAACTTAGCAGAAATGGTTTTGCAATTTTCTCTGATTAAACGTATACAAATAGAAAGCAAACTAGTTTCAAAATTTAAGTTTGCATTTCCTTACATGCATAGGGAATTCCACCTGGTCCTTAGAGCCGTTCCTAAAAAGTGTAGTACTATTATACTTAATGTTGTTAATATATCCTACTGACAGAGTTCCTGATGCATTAAATATGCACACTGCCAGGGTTTCACTGAGTAATGAGACACATATATATTTAAATATTGTGGATGAAACCTCACTTTTTATAAAATATTTGAAAAAAATCACATACGTGTTATATTATTTTATTTAGTCTGTAAAAGACATGCAAGTAAGAATCTCATTGTTCAAATGAGTTGTCCCACCTTAATCACTGCAGCCTGTCTGAATATGTGTCAGTCTGGTCTTTAGGTCTTGGCAGCTACAATATGTTGCACTGTCCTTCTGTCATTTAGTTAGTACTGTTCAGATTATTTACAGCAAGGAGAAAATGTGTTCTGAAGGTAAAACTTGCATTCTGTGGGACTCAGAAATTTTATTTTCACTGCACATGCCACCTTTAGAAAATCTATATATATAATTCACTAAGGCAAGACACCCATAGAAAGCACGCCGGAAGGGGTGTGGTTTCACTAAGCTGCTGACAAGTAAGACAGCTATGGCGCATGCAGGGAGGAGCCACGCCCCCAACTCCAAGACCATTGGATACGACGACAACTCGCAGAGCCACGCCCACCAACTCGGACACGACGACACAGAAGGAACGGCATCATTTATATTCATCTGTCGTAAAGCCCTAATGTACCTCCGAACCACCTTGACTGTTCATAGAGGCATGTTTCTCACGGAGGTGAGTCACCATATGCAGCGTGTAAAACGGTTCGCGAGGGGTATCCCATTGGATCTTTAAAACAATCCTTTACAACTGAGGTTAAAACACAATGAAGTAAGCAGTCTTTAAAAACCGAGTTGTCGGTTACGACGCACGACCGCATGCACCATAGCAAACTGTTTTACACGCTACATACAGCAATTCGCATCCGTGACAAACATGTGTCTTCTTCACTTACGGACAATTATATGTTGCTCTCTCCAGAGTTCCATTTTTTTTATTTACTTTCTGTTGTATCTTCAAACCCTCCCTTTTTAGACAACTGTGTCTTTCCAGAAGTGTTCAACCATCAATAAATAATTATACGGCGTTTGTTATGCCGCGGGTTCACTATTGTATTTTGCTCTCTCCAGAGTTCCATCATTTCATTCACTTACTGTTGTATTCTCACAACAACCCGTTTTAGACAACCGTGTCTTTCCAGAAGTGTTTAGCATTCAATAAATAATTATGCATGAGATTGAGCGTGTGTCTAGGCGTGGGTAAGCCGTTGAACCCCATTCGGGCTGCAAACCGTGGAATTCCCACTAAGTGCGACTCATACGCACCCACTGGTTTCATCCCTACCCCTTTGTACACACCCACCTCCCACCTCACTACTACCGTGGTCGGGTGTCTTGGGGGATTATATATAGAAAAGCAGCCAAAACCGCACAGAGCAATAAAACGTCTACATCAGTCACAGGTGCATCTGGACTGTGTAAAGACAACAACGACTCAAGTGACGAGTTGGAGGTGGGCACATGAGCTGGCAGTGCATACTGAACGAGAAATCAGCAGACTAGCATGACGGAGGGAGCTGAATGGACGTCCTTCTCCTCTCCTTCCATTCCACACTCCTCGCCGTGCACCCCCATCACTCCGTCTGGCAGGAGAAGGTGCGATTGCGGTCTGCCAGTTTTCAGTCACGGACGATTGTGTGTTGGTTCGTTCCATGCATTGTTACAATGTTGCTTTTCTTGCTGATTTATTACATTACCGATTTTTCAAATGTTAATTTTCTCCCTGTGCTTAAAAATCATTACAAAGTCGGCCTGATTATGCGGCGTATGGTACGCCACGGGTTGGCTAGTATACACTAGTTGAAAAATGTGACCTTCAGCTGCACTTAAGGATGTTAACTTATATTTTCTTTAATTTTTTCAGACAAAACACTGAATGACTGTTATCTACTTTACTTTCTATAAGGGGGGAAAAAGAAATTCGACTAGGCTATACGAGTGCTTCAGAAGGTACCAAGATATTTTAACTTTTTATCTCTGAAGACTTCAATGTTAGATTGTTAGTGTTATATTTGACACCATTCTGTTCTTTAGCATAAACGTTACTGCACGATCCATTACTGTAAGAAAAAAATTGGAAAATTCAGTGTTTTTACATATTTAAAATATTTTAAAAAAATCAAACAAAATTTATTATACAATCATTTCACTCGCTTGCTCTTGAAATAATTCTCGTTTTAGCCTGCACTTGATTTAGAGTACGGCCATTAGAATCATTGCTGGAAGTAGTCAGTATGACCATATTTTACATGTTCTTAACTCTTTACAATAACTTTGGATTTATGGTCGATTTCAAAACCTTCATTCAGACCATCAAGCTTTACAACTATCATAGTAAGACACATTTTTACGCTTCATCCTATGTTGTATGAAATTGTTGAGTAAATGGAATTGTGAGGTTGGTCAGGAGAACTGTGATTTGGCCTGTTTCAGAGAATCATGGATATTTACTAGAGTTTTAGCTTTCCACTGTTCTGGTGTCAACTGTCCATATCATCTATTGTTTAGAACGTATATTAGCATGATATTGTTTGTATTTTACTCAATGATATTGAATTCTGTACTATTTTTATTTAACTTAATGTTGTATATGTAAATAATTTTACTTAGAGAAGAGTGCTAAGTAATAATAAACAACATCACCCAAAAACATTGAGGCAGATTAAAAATAACCACCAGAAGTTGGCACAACTTGAGTAATGAAACAAACAGACTGTTCACACATTCTTGATACCAAAACAGTGACAGCAGAATACAGAGGCTGCAATTGTCACAGGTGAGTTATAATAGCCAACAACCCAAACAGGCCCTAGTTATGTCAGCAAAGCAGAAGAAGGTGCTGTATAGCTGCTGTGGCTTGAGGAACTCAAAACACTGCACACCAAACAATTAGAATAATATTTACAGATCTAATGAACCTCATTTCCTGTTTATGAGAGAAACAGGATCTGAAGCAAACCCCATGAATCTGCAGACCCATCTTGCCAAGTGAATAATTCTGGATGTCATAGAAGTGTAATGTTGTGTGTGTTTTTGTATCATACTTTGGGGTCCTTGGTAGGAGCAGAATAGTTATTGAATGCCACAAAGTATTTAAATAATGCTTTCTCTGGGCCATATTGTGTCATGTTCTGAGGCTCTATGTTGCATGAATAAGATACAATACTACTTTATAAACTGTGTCAAACTCGGAGAAACTAGTTGAGTTTCTAAAATATTTTAAAAGCATAAAAGACAGCATGATATTTTAGCCAGAAATAGTTTACTTTGATTATGAACTGCCACAGGCAGTAAAATTCAATAAACGTATCAGAAATGTTATCCTGCAGTGGAGTGAGTAAGTTCAGTTTATCCTCCAAAACAATCTGAAACATAGAAAACATCCATATAAAGAAAGACTTCTTACATTATGGGAACTATAAAGTCTTAGGTGAGACCTCCAGCAGTGGATCCTCCTTCTCAGTGATTTTCATTCAAGAGAAAGTGTGTTGTAATGCAGCAAAAACATCCACAATCCTTTACACAAGATGGGCCATTTCTGCAGGATTTGAACAACATGTTAAATGGTTCAGCAGAAAGTAATTTTTTTCTTAAAATATATAAAGCAACAATATTTCATCAAATATGTAATTCTACATGAAGAACAGATAGGCCTATAAAGCTTCAGTAATCCCTTAATTTATTAGTTTTAAAGTGTGTTACATAATACATTCTAGCAAAGACATCCTCTCTCTGAATTTCAGCAGCAGCAGCATAGCATCCATGGCAGAATGTATGAAAATAAAGTAGTTGCATCAGTATGTCATCTTGCTAGCTATTTGTGTTCAAGGTAATCAGACGTCTTTGTTATTTACCATAATAGAACAAATCTCTCAATGTACAGTGTTTCTTATGAAAATAATAATAACAAATGCCATGCCACAGAAATCCGTAGTTCTAAATGATCCTCATTTTTAAAAGCTGTGATACAGCCAGTTAACAAAACAGAGACTTCTCTGTAACCCAGACATTATTGAATTGAGATATAAATGTTAATAAATGAGGGGAAAACCGTTGACAAAAGTAAAGCCAAAGATTTATTTGCAGCATTGCCTTAACTGACTCCCTTTTATAAACAAACTTGTCATTTGTGTGTACCAGTAAGTTTATAGTATTTAAATCTTTGAGCCTGTCAGCTGTGGCTTATGAGGCTGAAACAGAATTAGCAAATTTGAGCAATAATGTTTTCATCACCAGTTGTTTCTTCTTCCAAAAAACATGTTACAATCATGTTCTTAAATAATGATGTATGTATGTATGTATAGAAAGCTATAGTTAAAGAGGTGTAAAATTTTTGTAGAGAGATTCATTTTAACTTTAATGATTTTGCGAAGTTATGTTAGGTGTTTCTTGATCAAGCAAGCAAGAATATGACTCACGTTCTCTGGAAGACTGGTAAAGTGTAATTTAAATAAATCTTTCAATGTTTTTATTACTCGATCTGTAATCTCATGAGAAAGCGTAAAAATGAAATGTTCAGATTTAAACTTTTCGCAATAGCATTAATGGAATACTCAAGCCAAAAATTATAATTTTTATATGTTACATATCCCATGTTTGTAGTGATGACTGACAAAAATTGTTAATCTTATGTTTTCAAGCAGAATAGCGAGAAAAAGATTTTGATACAATGAAGTGAATAGTGGCAGATACTATAAAACAAACAATGTGGAAAAATCCATAGAAAAAAATAATCTGTTACTCATGTTGCATAATCCATGTTTATTTTCAAGTTGTATGCTCAAGATATGCAAAATGCATACTTTTTTTTACTAAACTGTTATTGAAATATGTGTTTCTGGAATATTCAGCACACATCATAATCAGGAAATTAAAGACTTGTGGGATTAATTTTGTAAATAGAAAAATCACTCATTTATTGGTCAAAAGTCTTGTCGTCAATTCACTAACATTAACACTAGAATCCCTGAAGCCCACAACAAAACTTTAATCCCGTGTTACCTTAAATTCCTTTGCACCTCCTCATCAGCATCTTTTGTTTTGCAGATTTGTCGATCAACACCAGCAGCCTGCTATCCCATCCCTCCATTAATGCAGCTTTAGTTTCAAGTCTGATTATCTGGGTGTGAGGTGCTTTGAATTGTATAGGGTAAATATATCACTATTTGGAACATTTCATGTGTGTTCCATGTCTACAATTAGCTGAAAATGTAGGATGACAGGAAATGCGAGACAAGAAATGCTGAACACAACTATAACACATTTTTTTCATGTTCTACTAATTGGCAAAATGCAGACGTGAAGTGAAGATGAATGTGTGAAGAATACCACTCCTTATTCAGAAAAAGATCCCAGTCGTGGATCTGAATGTATGTGTTCCAAGTAATGAGATATTATTTACCCTATACAATGCAAGGCACCTCACACCCAGAAAAACAGACTTGAGCTGGAAGAACTTGGTTTATGACTAAAGCTGCTTCGGTGGGAGGTGGGATAGCAGGTTGCTTGCTGCTTGTACTGATCAAAACATTTGTAAAACAAATGATGATGATGAGGAGGTTCGAGGGAATTTAATGTGGCCTGGGATTATGGGTTTTTTTGTAGGCTTCAGGCATTCTAGTGTTAACTAACATGTGGATTATATGACATGAACAATATGAGATTTTTGTTTTCTTTTCTCCATGGATGTTTTTCACATTGTTTGCTGCTATACAGCAATGGTCACTGTTGGTTCTATTAGATCATAAACTTTTTTCCTCCATTCTACATGAAAACATGAGATTCCATTTTTTTCTTGCCTACATGAATAAGGTACATAGGGCAATTAAAATAAAAAATATAATTTTTGGAGGAGTATTCCTTTAACATAGATAGGAATTGGGATTGAAGGGACGGCATCTAGGTGTGGATAAAACATAAAAGCTTCTGCCAAATAAACATAAATGAAACACCAGAGTCGCAATCTCCTAAAGTTTTTCTGGACAGTTTTTATATTGTAGTTGCTGGATAATATACTAGATGAAATGAAAGAGAAAAAAATCAGCAGCTGCAACATTTTCTGTGTCTCTGAATAACGTTTGATCCCTGAGATACCAACTCTGCTTTTCTATCTACCATATGGACCTGATTGAGCTGTCATGGAAAAGAAGTAGGAATTTTTTTATGTTATGTGCTTTATGTTAAACAGATATTAAAAGATGTTCTCTTGATCTGAAGTATTTAATGATCTAATACAATCTCTTTTAGAGATTGGCCTCACTTTGTACTTGATTATCTGGTGATGCTTTGGAAATCCTTTCCAGGCGGCCTGAAGCTGTTCACCAACACTCAGCAAGTGCTTAATGCTCTGGACTCAATTTAACCGACTGCTACTTGGGCGCTTTGACTGTTTCGTGTGAGCTATTCTGGTACTGTTTTGTCATTTTCCAGAATATTGGCTCATGTTGGCTATCCACATTAACTGTATTTATTTTTTTCTATCATGAATGTCATGGTAATTGTTCTCGCACATACTTGTCTGTTTTTGCATGTATATGTAGGTATATAGGTTTTATATACGTAAGTATAGATGTGTACAAGTATGTCAATATATACATTTCCTTGGCTTCATTTAGGGTTTAAAGTTCATTTTTTATGGCCAGGAAGTTGAGGTTTTGGGATCATAGGGCTCTATGGAATTCATTTTATTTTTTCACAAATAATTTTTTTTGATTGTCGGTTTTCACCTTTTTATTTTTCCTTGATTTGGATTTTTGGGTTTTTATATATTTTTTTTTACTGTAAGAAAGTAGTATCAGCTCCAACAAAGCCTACAATAATGAAATGGCACTTTACATTCCTTTTAATGAAACACTACACTAGCACATCTGAACCTGATTTTGCAGTTCCATTTAACAGGTAGGAGCCCAGATCCTTCATGATGCTGCATGCTGAGACTGCAGTAGGACAGTGAGTGCCCTCCATAATTGCAAGGTCTATTACTAGTTTGATGCATACATCCTGAGCTGATGTGTTCTGAGCCAGAAAGAACTACTTGTAGAGGTGAATAAGTTCAGCATGGTGCCCTACTGATTCAAACCAGGGGGTATGTCTTGGTCAGCACAATCTCTTTCGGTGACAAAAAAGTTGCCCATCTATATTTCTTGGCAGGCTTCTTGAAAAAGGTAGACTTTACTCATGTCACTAGTGATGCAGCCACACTAAAGTATTTATAGTGCTGCCAGGTCTCTCCCACCAAACTGGTGACATGACACAAGCAGGATGAATGTACACTGTTAGGGTTAACCCTCTTTTAAACTTCCTGGTATGCTTTCAGGCAGTATGATGCATTGTCTGTAACCTCTGTTAAAATGTCATTATGATTGAGCTGGTTGTCGTGAAGGGACTGAAGTGTTGCATAAGAAAGGGTGGAAAAGTTGCAGATCCCCATAAAGATAACATCTTCCAAAAAGTACTGGTCTTCAGTACATGTAATTGTAATTATATAAATAATTTCTAATGATTTTTAAACCTTACATGTTTACATATTGAAAATGTGCATCATAACGTGTAGCATCATTACATGTGTAGCTTCATCTACTGCATATCTTAAAATAATTACAAGGCAAAAGCAAACTAATTTGCAAGATGCTAAATTCGGGAATTAAACAGAAAAAGAAAGAGGAGAAGCCTGCTCTTCTACCCAGGTTTATAGGTGCCGAGTTTATAACGGAAGAGTCAAATGTGAACCTTGTACAGTATGCCTCGTCACCGCAAGGTAAAACATTTATTAAATCCAGAAGCATAGTTGTTAATTTTTAAAAGGGAACTCGTTAACAATCAGTGCTGTTCACTAATAACATTTTTCTACGGGAAAGACTGATAATACCGGTTAAATAAATATGATTTAATCAGTAAAATGATTCACAGTAAATACATCCCTTTACAGTAGAACTGCTTATCTAAAGGAATTACCATACAGCCAAATATTTACTCACCTATCACTATGTTGAGAAATAAATGGTCTCTGCTATCAGTGGTTTCATCAACTGCAACATACATTTTCTTGCTACGAACCTTTCGAAGAAAGGCGTCCATATGTTGTTCAAAGACATGGGGCAAATGATTTTGTCGAAAACTGCTCTCATTTTCTGGTACCGCACTTTCTTGTTTACAATGCTTAATAAAAAAAAGGATGCATCTTCGTCATATTTCGAGTGGTATTTCTGACTCACATGGTCACAAACTTGTGTCTTGCAAGTGACGATTTTGTTGTTTCCTCTATTGTTACCTGAATGGGAACACTTTTTGATCTTAATTTCTCCTTGTTCTTGAGATGGATTTTATATTTGACATGGTCATTGCAAGTATCTTTTCATGTACAGCCTATGGTATGCTGGCAAATTTTCCAGAAAAGTTATTCAAATTCGTAAAAGTCGCTGGGATATTGTTGTGCCCTCAATTTTGCAGTTAAGCTCGTGTTTCTTAGTTTTTTTTTTGATGTAGTTAGGGTATCTGATACTGCTCGCTTTGACATTTCTGTCTTGTGCAGCTAGCTAATTCGGGTGCCTTTAACGAGAAAACATACAGGAAATGCACACAAACAGATAGGTGCGCGACTGAATTTCTACGAAGAATTGCTTTTGCTTGAAAAACAACAAACTAGAAAATATTACCTAAATGACAGAACTACAGATTATTCAATCGCTTCATTTATTGGGAAGTTTTATAACAGTCACTCCTTCAGTCTCTGCATTCCACACATTTCCGTTTTTAAATCTAAAATCTGTTTTTATGCATTAATTCTGTGATTCCGCCCATGTTTTCTGCATTGCAGAATCATAGGGCCCTAGGATCGGGACATAAGCTTGCTATGGTCCGGCAACAACGCACCATGTGCTGGGGGTTTCTGTGGCCCCACAGTTATTTAATATCTGTTTAAGTGTTTAATTTGTCTTCAGATATGCTTTTTCTAATTTTTGCCATATTGACTATTTTGATGTGGAGGATGGGATTAGGGTGGGGTTGTTTGCAGAACTTTCACCATGTATGCCCAGTTATGGCCACAACTTTTTGTTTTCTTTTAGTTTCCTGGGGGTTATGGGTTAGGTTGCTGGCGGGTCCACGGGCCAAACATGTCTGATTCTCTTTAATATATTTCTTCTACTGTTCCCCTTCACTGCTATCTTTTTCTTTCTTTTTTTAAATGGCTAATATAACTGTATTTTCCTTTTAAGGTTCTCTGTATTCTGCATGGAAGCATTCAAGTGTTGCTGATTTATTGTCTCGCAATAAGGTGAATATAGCCTGTTTGCAAGAATCCCATCTTTTGGCCGAAGACATTCATAGGGTGGCCTCCAAATGGTACTGTGTGGCTGCATCCTCCTCTGCTGTGAGTCAGAAACACTGAGTTTTCACTCTAGTTCGCAGAGCTTTGCATTTGCAGTTTCTTGGTTCTGGAGGTGATCTGGAGGGCAGGTTTTGTTGTGAATTGATGGACATCGGTGGAAGGAAATTCAGCTTGAATTTCAATTTACACCCCAACTCCCTTTAATACTACATTTTTCCCTGATATTACTAAATTAATCCTTTCTTTTTCTGAATACCAACAAATCACTGGTATGGATGCCAATCAAATACATTTATTGACCCCTTGCTTGATAAATCACCTTGTTTAATTAAACAGTGCATTCCCCCCTCTTCAGGCACACTTGCCAGATTTATTATGGATCTAAATCTTGTAGACTCCTTTAGGTTATTAAATCCCTCCACGAAAGAATTTTGGTTTTTTTCCCCCTCATTTCAAGTCTTTTTCTAGAATAGATTATATCTTAATTTCAGAATCTCTTTCCCCTTGCACAATGAACACTTTCCTATCTTTCAACCCTTTTGTCCGACCACCAGTACGTACATCTTCAGAGTTTACCATTACCCTAGAAAATGTTTTCTGATGGCTTTAGCTCCCGATCCACTTTTCCACCAATGCTCCCTTAATGTACATGGCATTCTCCACACATTTTGGGAAGACCCCTCTTTTGCTGTTTTTTGGGCCTCAGTTGGTTTGACACTCTTTTCTATTTTGTCAATTTCTATTCTTTGTTCTGCTGTTGCTTTGCTTCCTTTGGATTTCTCTTATTTTTCCTTCCCTTTTCATCATCAGTGCATCATTTCATTAGCCACAATACCTCCACAGTGGAAGAATCCTGAATTTACTTTCTCAAGATGATCCTTGCACCATCAAAAAATGAAAAGATATAACCTTATGATAAAATCTTGGTTGTCAACCAACCTATGAATTAACTCGACTCACATCTACACACCTTTTTGGTTCACCAGGCACTTGGACTTCTGGGACCTGTCAGGACCTGCGTATTTCAGAAAATGTATCCGTATTCCTTTTCTTTTTTTTTAATTATGCTCCAGTATAGTGTGGGGGAGGGCGCTGTCAGAGGGCTTTTTCCAAATTTATATATGAAAGTCTTTTCCTTTGCTGTATTTTTTGTCCTAATTTTGAAATTCAATATAAAAAAATTACATGACCTCCACATCATATGACCAGCAAAAGAAACAGCATCTTCAAACAATGTAGACACAGCTATGAAAGAAATGCACAAAATTTTGGCCCCCATGAAAAACAAAACATCTTAAGATGGCACTTGATAATGAAATTCTAATATCATATCATATTACTTATATTGTAGTACTGATGACTAGCAACAGAGATGCAGCAAGCCCAGGTAATTAGTAGCTCTAGTCAGAATATGCTAAACTGAAGTACTAAGTCTTCAGCCTAGATTTAAAACTGAGATTGAAAAGGCACCTCTTATAGTAGCAGACATTCCACAGTGTTGGGGCCCTGTAACTAAAAGCTTGACCTTCCAATGTTATTTTATTAATCCTTGGAATCATACGCAGGTATGGCATTTTCAGATCGTCATGTGCACTCTGGATTGTAAGTATGAAAAGTAAGCAGGGACTTGGCCATTTAAGTTTTTATATATTAAAAGGAGGATTTTGAAATCTGCTCCATACTGAACTGAGAGTCAGTATAAGAACTTAACAACTGGAATAATGTTTTTGTTCTTTTGTGTTCTTGTAGTAATTCTTTCATCATGCCAGCAAAGCAGTGGATCCAGTTGGAGTACCGCCACAACTTCTGAAGGCCTGTGCGCTGGAGGTGGGGAGTCCTCTACAACGCATCTTCAACCAGAACCTGGAACAGGGGAGAGTCCCAAGGCTTTGGAAAACATCTTGCATCACCACAGTCCCAAAGGTATCATGTTCTAGTGAGCTGAATGACTTCCAGCCTGTCGCTCTGACGTCACATGTGATGAAGACCATGGAGAGGCTGCTGCTTCACCATCTGAGGCCACAGGTCCGCCATGCCCTCGACCCTCTGCAGTTCGCATACCAGGAGAAGGTGGGAGTGGAGGATGCCATCATCTATTTGCTACACCAATTATTCTCCCACTTGGACAAAGGCAGTGGTGCTGTAAGAATTGCGTTTTTGGACTTTTCTAGCACCTTCAGCACCATCCAACCTCTGCTCCTTAGGGACAAGCTGACAGTGATGGGAGTAGATTCATACCTGGTGGCATGGATCGTGGACTATCTTACAGACAGACCTCAGTATGTGCGTCTCGGGAACTGCAGGTCTGACATTGTGATCAGCAGCACAGGAGAGCCGCAGGGGACTGTACTTTCTCCGGTCCTGTTCAGCCTATATACATCAGACTTCCAATACAACTCGGAGTCCTGCCACATGCAAAAGTTCGCTGATGACACTGCTATCATGGGCTGTATCAGGAGTGGGCAGGAGGAGGAGTATAAGAACCTAATCAAGGACTTTGTTAAATGGTGCGACTCAAACCACTTACACCTGAACACCAGCAAAACCAAGGAGCTGGTGGAGGATTTTAGGAGGCCCAGGCCCCTCATGGACCCTGTGATCATCAGAGGTGACTGTGTGCAGAGGGTGCAGACCTATAAATACCTGGTAGTGCAGCTGGATGATAAATTAGACTGGACTGCCAATACTGATGCTCTGTGCAAGAGAGGACAGAGCTGACTATACTTCCTTAGAAGACTGGAGTCCTTCAACATCTGCAATAAAATGTTGTGGTGAGTGCCCTATTCTACGCGGTGGTGTGCTGGGGAGGCAGCATAAAGAATCAGGATGCCTCACGCCTGGACAAACTGGTGAGGAAGGCAGGCTCTATTGTAGGCATAGAGCTGGACAGTTTGACATCCGTAGCAGAGCAACGGGGGCTGAGCAAACTCCTGTCAATCATGGAGAATCCACTGCATCCACTGAACAGTATCATCTCCAGACAGAGAAGCAGCTTCAGTGACAGACAGAGGAGATCATTCCTCCCCCACACTATGCGACTCTTCAATTCCACCTGGGGGGATAAACATTAACATTATACAAAGTTATTTTTTTAATAACTATTTTTTTTTAAGTCTGTTTTACCAGCATTTTTATCACTCTTTAATTTAATATTGTTTTTTATCAGTATGCGAATTTCCCCTTGGGATTAATAAAGTATCTATCTATCTGTCTATCTATCTATCTGTTGTGGCACGCGGCTGGGAGTGGTACCCAGCCGGGACGCCCAGGAGGACCGGAGGAGGGCTTGCACCTCCTCCAGACCACGAAGGGGCGACCGCCCTGGTTACTTTAGGGGCCATGGGTGCAGAGCTTTGAAGCTCAACCCTGTAGGGGCCCGTGGTCACCACCAGGGGGCATCCCAATGACTGGAGAGCCCTGGACCTCAGCACTTCCACCACACCAGAAAGTGCTGGAGGGAAAAGGGACAGGGACACCTGGAGTTCTTCCGGGGATACAGCCAGCACTTCCGCCACACTGGAGCATGTCGGTGGAAGATTGCCGGAGCACACCTGGAACACATCCGGGGGGACATAAAGGGGAACCCTCCCTTCATTCAGGGCTGGAGTCAGGTGGAAGAGGACGAGGTCTGGGAGAGGAAAGAGACGGCCTGAAGAGTGGAAAGGCATTGTGTGTTGGCCTAGACTATTGGGGTGACTGGTGCTGCGGCACTGGGTTGTGCACTTTAATATTATTGTAAATAAACGTGTGTTGAACTTTAAAATTATGTCTGTCTGTCTGTGTCCGGCTGCTTCCCACACTATCTATCTATCTTCTTTCAGCAGCATTTTGAATTAGCTAAAAATTGTATAAAAAAATATTTGAGAGCCAGTCAACATTGAATTGCAGTAGTTAATCCTACTTGAAATAAATGCATGAATTAATTTCTCAGTATATCCTGCATATTTAGAAAATGCCTTAATTTCCCAAAATTTTTAAAATGGAAACTATATGTTTGGGAGACATTTCCAAAGCATTGACTCAAAGGCTGTGTATTGTCATAACTAGTGCTTGGAAAAATATAAGAACTATTGTATGTTTGTGCAGTAACAAGAAAACAATTAATAACTGATTTTGGGAAACTGTAGCTATCGCTATGATACTGCCCAGAATCTTAATGTATAATTATGTTTATACTCGAACAAGCAATGTACAAATAAGTACCTAATAAAAAACCTTTTGATATTGGCTAATACTAATTAATCAGAGTTTCATTGTACTTGTTTATTTAGTGGTATGACAGCTTCCAATTACCACACATTTAGCATGCAGTCTGCTCATCTAGGCCAAGATCCTGTCTCCTACAAAATGGCTGCTCTTATAGATTCTGGCTTCGAAAGACCCCAAATGTGTGGGTAATGAATGGTCAAATAGATAAATGGATATAATATGAAGTTAAAATCAAATTCTCTCCTGTACAATTTGTCCCTTCTGCTACTGTCAAAATGAAATGTGTGTATCTTTTCATGAAATTTCTATCGGTTTTGCATTTGCACTGTGATAAAGCAATAAAATGACATAATAATCCAATGTTTATTTGATTTCTCTATATATTGCAGACTGTAATGTATAATAAACTTGATTACTCTGTTGTGATGAGCAACTGCTTTCAACTGAAGTAAAGGATAATGCAACTGAACCATTTTTTACATCTATAGTGTAAGCATACAGTATTGTTACATTTTTTATTTGCATTTCTTTAATGGACTGGCATAACAAATAGGACTTGATTATAATAAAATAGATATTCATTTATACCATATTATGTATACCAAATGATAACTTATTAAACAGTGTGTTTCATTTTACAGTTCTAGTAATATGGATATAATAAATTACTGTTTAGTCATAATGTTTAACTATCAATGAATGAAATTTTTTGTTTATCAAGATAAATAAATTTTAGTACATTTTTTTGCGCATTTGCAATTGTAAAATACAAATGTATAATGTAATGTATCAACTTTTATGAAAAGAATGTTCATTTGATGTGCATATTACATTAGAATGAAATGACTACATAAATTAGGGACATAGTGCCGAAGTACTGTGATTCAGTGGAGAGAATATTTAAAGGGCACAGATTTTTAAAAAAGCGTATTAAATGAATGTAAAAGTAAAATAACAACATGGAGTAATTCATCATTTGAAGATTTATTTTTAGAGAATACAGAGATGAACATCTTAAATTATTTGCAGGAGTGGGTTAAAAGCTATTTAGTGTAAGTCAAGTAATTGTATAAATCATTTTTACAGCAATAATACACAGTATTTTTTAATGTTTACTGCAAAAATTTAACAGGAAATTTGGAAAGATCCTAATATTCAGATTTATTTGTTTTCCATCAGCCAGCACTGAGAGAAAAGTTAAGGAAAAATATCTTGGTGACTAGAAAATGTATTCAATTACATTTCCACTGTAGGGTTCATTAACTAACAGTATGCAATAAAAATTACCATCAATCAGGCATAAGTACAGGATAAAACTGCCTGGAGATATTGTTGATTATCTTTTATAACTGCTTAAGATCAATATCTGTGAGCTTATGGCTGAAATCATCCAGGTGCAGGAGACTTAACTCTTTCTGTCACTAATGCAGTATTTTAGACACATGAAGTAATTGTCTGGATGGCTAGGTGCTCATTTACAAATATGAATGTGGATATAAATATAAACCTGATCTTAAAAAAGAGACCATTCCATCACAGAATTAACAGATGAGAAATGGTGGGGTGATTAATTACAGCATTCAGAGGCAACGTGTGCTTTCTGTACAATCAGTTTAAAAACACACTCCAAAATACCCCTGCAATGTAATCAGCACAAAATCCGGCAAAGTAAAATGAAAATAAAAACATTCACCTAGTCTGTGCCTAATAGCCTCATCAGTGTGGTGTAGCATATTGTATTTGTCAGTGTTGGCAGTGTTGTGTCAGACAGAATTAAAATAACAGATTGGCAAAAAAGTGCTGCTACTACATTTGTGTACTTTTAAAATATTCTTAATCAAGTCACTAATAAATTGAAGAACATTTTCTGTAGCCTAGCTGTATTCTCCTCCATAACACATGATTAAATAAGCCAAATAAAATCAGTTCAGACAGGATCACTTAATCTTTAGGTTTCTAAGCATCACACTACTGTGTATCATACTAACATATTTTTGTTTCCCATTATAGGATAACAAGCCATTAATCACATTTCTCCAAATCTTAGTACATAACTGCCTTGATCTCTCTTGTAGTTTCATGCAAGATAAAAGGGGCTGTATAAAATATATTTTATTTATTACCTGTTTTGGTTTTATTTTCAACATGCTTTTTGTCAAGCATTTAATACATCATTGTAGTTTGCCATATTCAGGGATGGTATGGTCAGACAAACATATTATAGATTAATCTGACATATTGTTTTGTTTAGGCTGTTTTGTCCGTAAGAATTACATATGCTAACAATTCTCATCCCTGTGTTCTCCTTCCTAAACAAATTCTGAAATTGTGTTAAAGATAATTAGGAACTGCAAGCAATGACCTTTAAGAGGCTGGATCTGGACTAAATGAGTCTTTTTTGTGGTTGACAACCTGGGCCCAATGCACTTTGCATATTGAACAAAGATTGAAGTGGAGGGTGCAGTTATCTATCTGGTCCACAAAGTTTATTCTAACCTGGCCAACACTGGCACCAGGTTGAGGATTATGTTTTTTGTATTTTTCCAGTGCTTTCAATGCCATCCAGCCAGGTGCAGGTGGATGAGGCGATGGTGTCCTAATGGACCATCTCTCAGGCATACTATATTTTGTGAGATTCAAGGACTGTGCTTCTATGAATGTGAGCAACCTTGGAGAACCATAAGGAACAGTCCTGTCTCTTTTACTCTTTTGCTCTGTACACCTCCAACCATAAATATAACACTAAATCATGTCACTTGCAAAAATTCTTAAATGATTCTGCACTTTTGGTGTGTATTGGTTAAGGGGATGACACAGAGTCAGCTGGGGAACTTTGTTTCTTGGTGCAAAGGGAATTATCATCAGCAAAATCAAGGAAGTAGTTATTGACTTTTGCCACACCTAAGAGCCTCTACATCCGATCATGATTCATGGAATAGATGTAGAGGTGGCCCACTCCTACAAATACTTGGAGGGGTCCTCATTAATGTCTGGGAACACAGGGTACCAAGGCAAGTTAGCCTTTGTCACACAGGTGTGCATGGGAGGCAGCTGAAGGGCTTAGAAAATACTGTTTATACATCTGCCCGGGGGGGGCGGGGTACGCTGACGCTCTTTCTGAGTTCTGTGCAGGTCTTACCCGGGAAATCCCACCAGGTGCCGCCATTTCCAGGAAGGACACATCACTTCCGGTTCCGGCCCCAAGGATGAGGTCACTTCCGGTTCCGGCCCCAAGGATGATGTCACTTCCAGTTCCGGCCCAGAGGACGACATCACTTCCGCCCTCTGTGCTATAAAGCACACTGCCTTTGCTCTGGCAGGCAGTTCTGTTTTGGACTCTATTGTATAAACTGTTTACAATGCCTCAAAGACTTTTGCAGCCAGGAAACCGAATTAAACGGGTGGCTGCCCCAAACCTTTCCATGCCTCTGGTCTCCACTTATTACACCTTCTAAAAGCTTGGCATCTGCTGTTTGTGAACCTTATTGTTCTGTGA
This sequence comes from Polypterus senegalus, assembly GCF_016835505.1. Taxonomy (NCBI): domain Eukaryota; kingdom Metazoa; phylum Chordata; class Cladistia; order Polypteriformes; family Polypteridae; genus Polypterus; species Polypterus senegalus. The sequence continues at coordinate 55,063,246 of NC_053170.1, read as the reverse complement.
TTTGACAAGGGAATTTTGATATCTTGTTTGCTTTCAGTACAATCCAGCCATTATGGGATATGCAGATGGATGAGCCTATGGTGTCCTGGATAATGGACCATTTGTCAAGCAGACTGCAGTTTGTGAGGCTAAAGGACTGTACTTCTGATATGGTGGTGAGCATTACTGGAGTTCCGTAAGCTCTCCTTTTCTCTTTAATCTGTACACCCCAGACTATAAATATAACACCAGGTCATGTCATGTGTAGAAATTCTCAGATGATTCTGCACTTATGGGGTGTATTGATAAAGTTGACGAAACTGACTATAGGAGTCAGGTGGAGATCTTTGTTTTTGGTGAAAAGAGAATTGTCTGTACCTTAATATCAGAGAAAAAAACAAGGAATTGGTTATAGGCTTTTGCAGAACCAAAGAGCCTATATGTCCAGTCACTATTCAGAGAGTGGATGCAGAGGTGGTGTACTCCTAAAAGTTCTTGGGTGTCCACATCAATGATAGGTTGGACTGGTTTTGGAACACAAAGAAACTATATAAGGAAGGGCAGAGCAGGCTGTTTTATCTTAGGAGACTGTGTTCTTTTAATGTGGGAAGTGATGTCCTTCACATCTTCTACAACTCTGTGATGGCCAGTACAATTTTCAATGCTGTGTTGTGCTTGGCTGGTAACATCATTTCAAGAGAGGTCCACTGAATCAACAGGCTAATTAAAGGGTCAGGCTCAGTTATAAGACTCATTCTGGATCCCCGGAAGATGTAGCAAAGTACAGAATTAAAACAAAATTGAGTGTCATTATGAACAATGCTGCACATCCTCTCTCTGACACACTACCACTGATGACTTTCAGCCAAAGAATTATTAGAATTGTGTCAAGAAATGCTACTGGAGCTCCTTTATACCAATGGCAATATTCTTGAATAATCTGTCACTTTGACTGTGACTGCCAAGCCAGATGTTCTCTTTCTTTTTTGTCTTTCTTTTTAGACATTCTAGTGGGTGTTCAGACCATACTGTGTGTAAATATTTATTTTTCTATGCCTGTATGCATTTATTTAAAGAGCTTATGTAAAAAGCCAAATTTCCCCTATCTCTATCTATCTCTATCTATCTCTCTCTCTCTCCCTAACTACCTACTGATAGAAGCATGAAGAACCAAAATACAAAAACCTAGTCATGTGTTTGTGGCATTTAATGGTTTATTATATGTAAAAGTGTGCTTGTGTTCTGTAGTGATGATAACAATTTATTACATCTGAAAGCATCAGGGTGTTGTACCATGTTAGCCATTATGGATGTGATGAGAAGTCAATCAAAATGACACCTTTTATTGGTTAACTAAAAATTTTTAGTTAGCCAATAAAAGGTGTCATTTTGATTGACTTCTCATTACATCAGAAAGCATCTAAATTATTAGATTGCAGGCATATGAGTGGAGTGCTATGTTACAGTAATTTGTTTCTTTTATACAGATCAAATAACATTAATGAAGATTCCTTAGCATGTCACTTTCATGATTGCATAACAGAAAATTTTAATGAAGGAAAACTTTCTAGCAGCTGTATATTTTTTATTGATTGTGTTTGGACACTAATTCACTGCGGGTCTATATCTGCTTTCCATTTCAAAAAGTCCTCTTACATACCATAGATTTCATAACAGGTTTGTCCTAATTAAGTGGTTTTACTACAATTTCAGTTCACGGGATTTCAAAAGCAACTGATTTTGTATAATTTAAAACGTTATCAAAAGTTAAAAGTTCTGGATCTTTCAATCAATAACATTTTAAAACACCATGTTAGTTTTTTCCTCAGACATCTCTTGTGTCTCACACTTTTTGGTGTGGAGCTAGAATTTCTATTAATGTAGTAATATAGATATTATCTTACAATGAATGCAAGTCATTAATGATGTTGAGTGTAACTCGCAATTATCTCTGAATCTCAAGTAAATATTTCTAGGGGTTTAATTATGTAATGTATAATTTTTATATGGATTTCAGCCTGCAGTTTTTTTCAGTCATTCCTGGTCTACTGGTGAGAGCCTGGTGGCAATGTGACCTGGAGCATGTAATAAACTGGTGAGAGTTAATATTTGCAAGTGTTGTAAACACATTTTGTAGTGCATCATTCATGTTACATTTTTTCTTTTCTATTGCCTTGTACCTTCGTTTCTTCCTGAAACTAAAGAATGTGAGGTCCAGAGGGTCAGTGTTAGGATTAAGGTTGGGGTTAGTGCTTTTCAGAAAATGGCGATTTATTATTTGGTTCATTGAAATAGATATAGCTCAGTAGTTCTGGCCAATATACCATTTGATCCAGTATACCAGGTGAACCATTTCTTCTGAAATGGATTTTGAGAAAACTGTTTTACTGGTATGTTGAAAATTAGTGAAAAACTTGTGAATACACATAAAACATATGTGCAAAAGGAAATGGGAAATTGTATTTTGCGTTATTGTATAAAAGGTAGCGTTGCGTGTGTATAGACTTGTTAGTGAACTGTGTTTAATAAGTACGTCTATGTGCTTAAGACCATTACTGAGAGTGTTGTGTAGTACATCTTGCTTGTTGAGTTGATCCAAAAGGAAGAGAGGGCAGGAAGGAGCTGTGCCTTGTGCTGTGTTTGCTTGACAGTGGTGGGGGGGTAACAAACAATTGAGAGAGGTCTAAGCTGTACTTTTTATTGGTTCAAAAGAGCAGAACACCTGCATTTAAATACTTTGTATATTTGAGCTGCACAGTGTTAACAAGCCTTTTGATAAATAAGAGGTGTGTCTGTTTTAGTTATATTAATTAAAAGTAAATAACACATTTGTTATTTGTTAAAAAACAAGATTTTAGTGTGACAGGTATGTATAAATACATTATACTAGTATCTACTGAAACTGTCAGATTCACATGGACTAACATTATTGAGGTTATTTCCACATGTACTAAATAAAAAAAAATTATGGAGCTTGACTTGCCAGTCCTATCCACTTTCCAAAATAACTTTCTCTAGTTTTAAAAGTCTCTAAAGTCCTACTGTCCACCACATGACTTGGTGACTTATTCCATGTGTCTGTTGTTCTCTGTGTGAAGAAATTTACCCTTAACAAAGTTTCCAGCTGTTTCCCCATGTTCGTATTGAACTCATGTTAATATGGTTATTTTTAGAGCTCAATTTCAGAATCCAATGTACTGATGAACAGTGCTCAGAGCATGGTAGACACATATGTAATACATTGTTTCTAATGATAGTTTTGTTTAAATGTTAGTTTTTACTTCTTATTGGTGCATTTGTACATATTGGTGTGTGTGACGTAGAAAAGATATGGTCTTTCATTAGTAATGGTTGTTTTAGAATCGTATTTATAAGCGCAATATTCTCACCTCAATAGTCTTTAATTTATCCACCTGCTAAACAAGAAATGTTAAAGAATACACTGTTTTGTCTTAATTGTTATTGATTTTAAATTTTAAATTACTATCTCATATTTCTTTTTGACCTTGTTTTATCAAACAAGAGACGTTCTTGTCCAGCACTAATCTGAGCACAATAACTCTAAAAAGTGAAAGCCTATTATCTATCTCTGTGACCTAAAAATGTAAATAAGTTCTTAGGAGTGACTTTTCCAGTGAGTAATTATGGATTATCTCTTTCAAGATCATGCAAGTAATATACTAAGAATCACATAGATTGTTGAAGGTCAATTTTTTGAAAACTATTCTGAGTTCTCATGCACTTTAAGAAATATGTAATAATAAGCAATAATCACACACATGAAGATATTTCACAAGGCTTCTGATTTTCTTTGCAAAATAAATTTTATTTTGCAGTGTGGGCACCTCACATAGCTTGACTTGTGTTCTTGTAACTTCTGGAAATAAGCAGCTGTTAAGTCACAGGAAGAGAGCACATGAACATCAGTCAAATAAGTGTCTCTGGTCACAGAAAGAATGAGGCACAATACCAGTCTTTCCAGCTGGATCCAGATGGCCTGTCCTGAGGAAAAAAAAGAAGTCAGAAGACTGAGTTACATAGTCGACATTACAGTCAGCTGTTACATGTTAAACCATTATCATACTGTATACAGACAGCAGCTGCTGTGGAACTAGCCAGGAGATTGATGTGTCAATAATTTATTAATAGATTTTTCCTTACAAATTAGCCAAAAGAGGAACTTTCTAGAATATTATAAATAATCAAGAATAATAATAAGGAATATTAACATCAGTTCAATGAAGCATAAAAAAATCTCTAGGAACAAACCAGAAAGGAGGCTAAGGCTGATAGGTTTTATGTCTAAAAACTCTAGGGAGGGTTATTTCTTCTGAGCACTGAAAGTTTGTGCCAACAATTGTCTCCTGAGTATTCTTGTTAAAATTGCCAGGTAATACACTAAGGGTTATAGACATGGTGAAGCTATTAGGAGATGCAGTTGCAAGTTATCAGAGGCATTACTAGGCTATGGAAGAAGAACCTTACTGAAAAACATGTAGGCCAAGAGGCAGTGAGGAAAACTACTGGGACCTTTGCTATTGCGTTAATTTCCAATGCAGCTGGTTTAAAGGTTTGGTGTACAGATAATCTTCTGGGTATTGGTGAAAATTAGGCATATGAGACTTGATGAATGGCATGCAATGATGATGATGATGAGTAAAGTCGTGTAAGTAATACAAATGAAGGAAAAATATAAACTGGAGCTTCTGGTCATGGCTGAAACCAAGAAAAAGGACACGTGTTAAGGTACTCTGGTGGTTAAAGTGGTACCTAGCAGTCATTGTGACCAAAGAATTGGACATAAAGGTCACCAAATATTGGAGTTATGAGCTCCAGGATAATATGGTTGGACACTGAGTTAGAAGCGAAGCTCAGTCTGTTTCAGAAGAATGCTCCAACAGACGACTGAGATACAAATGAGAAGAATGTGCTTATCAGCTTACTCCAGAAGTGTCCGAAAGAGTTGATGAACAAATGTAGAAAGGTGATAGTGATGAGAGATGTAAGTGGAATGACAAGGAGTGACCCAGCAGATGAACAGACAACTATCAGATGGTATGGTGGAGAGGAAATCAAAAAAAATGATGTGGAAAGGTTAATAGAACTCTGTATTAAGAATCAATTAAAGAACAGCAACTCTTATTTCCACCATGAAATGATTCATTATACCACCTATAAAACTGGAGGCAGAGAAGTATAATGTGTTATTGATTATACTGAAGCATGTGAAGGTGATGTAGGGTGTTAAATTAGACACAGATTACATGTGCTTGTGATCATGGCTTTAGAAGAGAACAGAGGCAGAAAGTAAATGGGTAGGAAAAGCTTAACATTTGAGAATTTTAGAAGAAAAACAGAGGAGGGATATGTTGCAGTGGTGGTGGAAAGACTACTACAGGTATGGAAAATATCAGAGAGAACGTAGATGTACTGTATATTGTTGAAACATAAAGTATAACATGATACACAGAGCTACAATGTATAGAGATGAGGCACACAGGGTGAAAACAAAGTGAAAGCTGTATGGTGGGCAGAGGGGTGAAAGATATTGTTAGAAACAAGAAAAATGCTTGGAAGTAATATATAAAAAATAAAAGTCAAGGAAACAGATGACTATGTAGGATAAGAGATTAAGTATTCAGATTCACAATAGAAAAACAACCTTTTGAATGTCGAAAGTAAATTGTTTTGGAAATCTAGGGTTTGAGGGAAAAGAATGGAAAATACCGTAAGCAGCCATTGACGATAACAAGCTAGTGGCATAAATGGGAAGTGTGCTGGATGCATGGAGGATATTTTTTGTGAAGAAATGAATAAATAAATATAAAGCAATACAGGAAATGTGTATGATAATGATACAAGCCCTTGAAGGAAAAAGATAATAATAAAGATTAATAAGCATAAACCAAGCTTATATGCAGTAACTGCTGAACACCACAGTTGTATTACATCGATTTCAACTGACTGTCATTCATCTCCATTGGAGAATCTCCAATGAACATCTGTCAAAGATCTGATGCAAAGACTAAAATTGTTAGGTTTAACTTTGGTAGAGTGTAAAGTATAAGGAGAATAGACTGGGATAAGGTTTTAAATGTGGTGACAGTCAAGGAGCAGAAGAACAGGTTTAAAAATGCTTTACATGTAATGCAGGACAGGTACATACCTAAATTTGAAATTAATTGGACATTTAAAAAAAAAAAAAAAAACTTCCCAGTGGGTTAATAAAGAGTTAAAAAAGAAGCTGCAAAGGAAGAAACAGCTGTATAAGGTGTATAAGACTAATAACTCCAAAGTGAATTGTATTGCGTATGAGAACATGAAGGCAACCATTAAGAAGGATATTGGGGAGGCTAAAAGAGAGTTTGAGAGGAATATAGCAGATAACATGAAAGATGACCCTATGAGATTCTTTCATTATTTTAGTAGTAAAGGAACAGTCAAGGAGGAGGTGAATAGTAAAAAGGGGAATGAAATGATTCAGATAGTGAAACAGCGGATGCTCTAAACTTGCATTTTTCTAATGTCTTCACAAGTGAGGACGTGTATAACCTCCTAGTGGTAAATGGGACTACTAAGGAGGTGCTGAATCATTTAGAAATTGTAGAGGGAGAAGTACTGCTCAGATTAAACAGACAAAAAGTCAGACAAATCACAAGGACCAGATAATAGTTTTCCTTGATTTCTTAAGGAAGCTAGCAAATAGAAAAAATAAACCCTTGACACATTTTTAGGAAGTCATTGTGTACTGGGGAGATTTTACATGACTGGAAAATGGCAAATATTACCCCATTATATAAAAAGGGTGACCGGGCAGATCTAAGCAACTATAGGCCAGTAAGCTTAATGTAAATCACAGGAAAGTTTATGGAAGGAATTATTAAGGATAAGATTGAGCAGTCAATGGCAAATACAGGAATTTTTCTGAACAGTTACCATGGCTTCAGAAGAAGGAGGTCATTATTAACATGCTGAAATTTAATGTCAGAAAATGTAAGGTATTACGAATAGGAATTAAAAATATTAGGTTTGAATGCACAATGGGAGGTACACCTTATGAGAAGGATTTAGGAGTTGTAGTGGACTTTAAGCTATTAACTTCCAGGTAGTGTTCAGAAGCCATTAAAAAGGCAAACAGAATGTTATACTAGATGAGACACAAAATTAACCGGAATGGTAAAAAAAAAAAAATATATATATATATATATATATATATATATATATATATATATATATATATATATATATATATATATATATATATATATATATATAGTGGTCCTGGCTGGGGCTGGAGCCCGGCCGGGACGCCCAGGAGGACGAGAGGAGGGCTTGCGCCTCCTCCAGACTGCGAGGGGGTGTCCGTCCTGGTTATGTTGGGGGCCTCGGGTAAAGGGCTTGGAAACCCAGCCCTGTGGGGGCCCGTGGCCACCGCCAGGCGGCGCCCCAGTGCCTTAGACGACAGGGGACACCCGGACGGCTTCCGGGTGCGCAGCTGGCACTTCCGCCACACGGGGGTGTGTCCGCGGGAGATTGCCGGGAAGCAGCTGGAGCCCATCCGGGTTCCTATAAAAGGGGCCACCTCCCTCCAGTCAGCAGTGGAAGTCGGGTGGAAGAGGACGGAGCTGGAGGACTGCAGGCGGCCAGGAGGAAAAGAGGCACATGACTGTGTGGCCTGGACATTGGGGGAATCGGTGCTGGAGGCACTGGGGTTTGTGCACGTGATTATTGTAAATATTATTGTAAATAAACAGTGTGTGGTGGAAACAAAGATGTCCGTCTGTCTGTGTCCGGGTCAAAGTTCACAATATATATATATATATATATGTATATATATATATATATTTATTGATGAATTACAGCATTCTAAACATTGCCGCCTTCTATATACTCCCCCTCCTGATCTCTACACTGCTCCTCCATATGTATCTTCCATTGATTGAAACATTGCTGGAAGTCTTCTTGCTTGAGGCTCTTCAACAGGTTTGCCGTTTCTGTCTTCACTTCATCCATTGAAGAAAATGTGTTCCCTTCAGGTCACTTTTGATTTTTGGGAGCAAGTAAAAATCACAGGGAGCTAAATCAGGTGAATAGAGAGGATGATCGAGGATAGGAATGTTTTTGTTAGTCAAAAACTGCTTTATGGAAAAAGCATTGTGTGTGGGAGCGTTGTCTTGGTGAAGCACTCAGCCCCCTCTTGACCTGGGCTTTGAACATCTTTCATATTTTTTGTCTTCCTTAAAATGTTTGTGCCATTCAAAAACTTGCACACGAGACAAACTGTTATCACTGTATACTGTTTTTATCATTACATATGTTTCTGTGGCAGTTTTGTTCAATTTCGTGAGAAATTTAATGTTAATTTGCTGTTTTTTTTCACCCGACATTATAGCGGCAACTCGTGTAGCGATTGTTGTGCAAATACTGACTGGGCTATTCACAGGATATACCTAGCCGGTCAGCGGTTTGAGAGGGCGTGAGGGAGGGTATATAGTTCTATGATTCATGTTTGGCTGACCTCCAGACAGTTTTCCAAGAAGAAGCCCCAAGCCCAGTCCAGTTATTTTTGTGTTTTACCTCTTATAGCACGATGTGTGGAGTACAAATCCAAGGAGGTAATGCTCAAGCTTTAAAATGCACTGGTGAGGGCTCACCTGGAGTACTATGTGCAATTTTTATCTCCTGGCTACAAAAAGGATATAGCAACACTAGAGAAAGTCCAGAGACGTGGGACTAGGCTCATTCCAGGGCTACAGGAGATGAGTTATGAAGAGAGATTAAAAGAGCTGAACCGTTTCAGTTTGAGCAAAAGAAGATTAAGAGGTGACATGGTTGAAGATTTTAAAATTATGAAGGGTGTTAGTACAGTGGACTGAGACTGTTATTTTAAAATGTGTTTATCATGAACACAGGGACACAGTTAGAAATATGTTAAGAGTACATTTTGCCCAATCAGAAATTTTTCTTTACACACAGAACCTTAGACACTTAGCTACCAAGAAGTGTGGTAAACAGTAAGACTTGACTATGGACTTTCAAAATAAGACTTGATGACTTTTTTTAGAAGAATTAAGTGGATAGGGCTGCCAATGCACTGTCAGCACATGCTCCAAACCCATCTGATGAGCTTTGTTGGGCTGAATGGCCTATTCTCATCTAGATTGTTCTAATATTCTAATGTTCTACTCTATGTCTAACACTTGTTGATATGTCTAACACTTGTTGATGTGGTACTTTCAAGTCTTTTGAGTTCAAAATGTCTGTGGGAATATTTCACAAAGATAATGTACTCTGTTATTAAAGGAAATCACAATTGTCACTACAGATGGCATAGTCTACTGTATGCAGAATACTGTGGCATATCATCAGCTGTTTAGCATTTCAGGGTCAATGCTCAAACACTGGACCACTTCCCATTCATATCCTGAAATTTCTTGCAAATCCAAGCAAAACTATACAGTCTTTAGAGCTCTGCTAACTATTTTCTGTAAGCAGGTGAGTGACATGAATCCCGTGATAACTTGTCTGCTATGACTAAAGTAGGAATAACTCACTATTAAATATGATGCTGTTATTTCATAACAATTGAACACTTGGATTTTAAGATCCTCCTTATTTACTCAGACCATCCTCTTTGAATAACTTCTCACTGTGTAAGCTTTGTGTCATTCTGTCTTGATATACTGTAGGTCTTTGTATCCCTCATGGCAACTGGTGTGCATGCCCAAGTTTTCACTTCTACATAGACAGAAATTTATTTGTCCCCAGGTGATATATTTAGTGGAAACTGTGGAAATTACTGTTAAATGGCAGATACTTTTTAAGATACTTCAATTTTGAAGTATAGAATTATATACAGTGGTGTGAAAAACTATTTGCTCCCTTCCTGATTTCTTATTCTTTTGCATGTTTGTCACACAAAATGTTTCTGATCATCAAACACATTTAACCATTAGTCAAATATAACACAAGTAAACACAACATACAGTTTTTAAATAATGGTTTTATTACTTAGGAGAAAAAATCCAAACCTACATGGCCCTGTGTGAAAAAGTAATTGCCCCTGAACCTAATAACTGGTTGGGCCACCCTTAGCAGCAATAACTGCAATCAAGCGTTTGCGATAACTTGCAATGAGTCTTTTACAGCGCTCTGGAGGAATTTTGGCCCACTCGTCTTTGCAGAATTGTTGTATTTTAGCTTTATTTGAGGGTTTTCTAGCATGAACCGCCTTTTTAAGGTCATGCCATAACATCTCAATTGGATTCAGGTCAGGACTTTGACTAGGCCACTCCAAAGTCTTCATTTTGTTTTTCTTCAGCCATTCAGAGGTGGATTTGCTGGTGTGTTTTGGGTCATTGTCCTGTTGCAGCACCCAAGATCGCTTCAGCTTGAGTTGACGAACAGATGGCCGGACATTCTCCTTCAGGATTTTTTAGACAGTAGAATTCATGGTTCCATCTATCACAGCAAGCCTTCCAGGTCCTGAAGCAGCAAAACAACCCCAGACTATCACACTACCACCACCATATTTTACTGTTGATATGATGTTCTTTTTCTGAAATGCTGTGTTCCTTTTATGCCAGATGTAACGGGACATTTGCCTTCCAAAAAGTTCAACTTTTGTCTCATCAGTCCACAAGGTATTTTCCCAAAAGTCTTGGCAATCATTGAGATGTTTCTTAGCAAAATTGAGACGAGCCCTAATGTTCTTTTGCTTAACAGTGGTTTGTGTCTTGGAAATCTGCCATGCAGGCCGTTTTTGCCCAGTCTCTTTCTTATGGTGGAGTCGTGAACACTGACCTTAATTGAGGCAAGTGAGGCCTGCAGTTTTTAGACGTTGTCCTGGGGTCTTTTGTGACCTCTCGGATGAGTCGTCTCTGCGCTCTTGGGGTAATTTTGGTCGGTCGGCCGGCCACTCCTGGGAAGGTTCACCACTGTTCCATGTTTTTGACATTTGTGGATAATGGCTCTCACTGTGGTTCGCTGGAGTCCCAAAGCTTTAGAAATGGCTTTATAACCTTTACCAGACTGATAGATCTCAATTACTTCTGTTCTCATTTGTTCCTGAATTTCTTTGGATCTTGGCATGATGTCTAGCTTTTGAGGTGCTTTTGGTCTACTTCTCTGTGTCAGGCAGCTCCTATTGAAGTGATTTCTTGATTGAAACAGGTGTGGCAGTAATCAGGCCTGGGGGTGGCTACGGAAATTGAACTCAGGTGTGATACACCACAGTTAGGTTATTTTTGAACAAGGGGCAATTACTTTTTCACACAGGGCCATGTAGGTTTGGATTTTTTCTCCCTAAATAATAAAACCATCATTTAAAAACTGCATTTTGTGTTTACTTGTGTTATATTTGACTAATGGTTAAATGTGTTTGATGATCAGAAACATTTTGTGTGACAAACATGCAAAAGAATAAGAAATCAGGAAGGGGGCAAATAGTTTTTCACACCACTGTATTATATATAGATATAAATATTTTTTGAAATTTTGAGACGTGGAAAATCCAGGCCTCATTATGACAATCAGCTGGAATTAATGCGGTCAGAGTGAGACTAGTAAGTGTAGAACTGGGGGAGGTTTGACTTCAGTACATAGACAGTGAGCTCTGGAAAAAAACTTCTAACATTACTTAAGAGCATGTTTCTTATAAAAGCAAGTTACTAAGATGATTTCGAATGATAGTCAAAGGTGCAGAATTAATCATTTCAGAGGTGGATAGATACATATTTTCATAGCTTTTAACTTGGAGGGTAAAATGGTTTGCATTTATCTACAAACAGAGCACACAGTGACATAATTGCCTGATTTAATTCCTGCCTCAATCCCTGTCTGTTTACAAGTTCTAAACATGGAAGAGATCACCGAGTGGATTTTTGCCAGGTACTTTTAATTCTTTTTACAATTTAAAGTTGTTCATGTGTAATGGTAATTTCTAGTTGTACCAGTGTGTTCATCAAAGGCATGCAACAGTTAAATAAGCTTTTAAATGTGTAACTATAGTGTTTGTGGTTTTGTTAATGGATGTGTTAAAAGTGTGAAATGAAACCATTTGTAGATATTAGAATGACAACTGTAAAATCTTTAAGCAAACAAATGGATAAATAGCAGAACAGTAACTGTGCTAAATTGAATTTTTGTTCATTATGTCAATATGTAACAACTTTTACAGCGTTCAAACAGTGCTTGAAATTAGAAATATATTGATTAAAACCAAAGCAATATTTAATACTATAATAATAATGCTAAACAAACAGCTCAGTGAGCAAGGCACAAAAGAAAAGCTTGTTTTAAACTATATTTAATCCCAAACACACAGTAAAATGAAGCTACTGGCTAACAAAACAGTAATTATTTGGAAAGCAAAGTTTATATGAAACTAGAGTCAATAAAAACAGTTCATTTTGTGTACTGCTTTGTTAGTTAAATGTGTTACGACTGTCTGGCATATTTTATGGAGAAATAGCTATTAAAGATCGAGGTAATGAAACTGAAAAATAATAACAGAGCATTGGATGATAAAACATTTTTTTTTTTATAATGGTACATTTCAAATGACACTAATTGAAGTATGATCCTTATTTATTAAAATGGGTCTTGTGATGTTCAATAAATGGATTGGTATTGCAGCACCTCAGGTACAAGAAGGGCCCTTGTTTTATTTGGGTGACGAGGAGCTGACTAATCTGGGAGGAAGTGCTTTAAAAAAATGAAAGAAACATTAAACAAGTTCAGAATCTTCAGAAAACATCTGCAAATTAATTTTTGATTTTTTAAATAATATTGATGCATTAGATGTTTGTAGGAGACATGAAAGTCTTTCCTCGTGGACAGTGTAATTCAGCTGCCTGTCTGTGATACCTAGAAGGTAGTCATTCTGCATGCGACATGTGTTGGAGCTCTCATCCAGCATCTACCAGACACACACCTGTTCAGTTGAAGATCAGAAGGGTGATGAGGGGGGCATATGATATTACCAAGACCAAGCAACATATGTAATACTAGCTGCCTTAGAAAGATAAACTGTCTTATTTAAGATTTCAGTCATACCCCACAATCACTTTTCTCTCTCCTCCCTTCTGGCAAATAATACAGAAGCATATGTGCTTACCCCTGGAGACTCAGAGGAAGGTAAGGTATATGCAGTGTGTATTTGTTGCATTCTGTGTATACTTTTCTGTGTATACATGCCTATTTTGTTGGTATTATATGATCGTCACTGTTCCTAGGAGACCTTCACATAAGAATTTAATTGTACTGTGTACACTTCACAATAAATGTAGGCTTAAAGTACAAATATTAGACAGATTTTATAGGTGGCAGAAACCAGGTGGCCATCACTCAAGTAGGAGAATATGGACTCTAGAAGAAAAGACACCTTGCTTCTTCAGTTTATAGTGTCTCCACCGAGTATGTGTTCATCAGTTATATAGGTACAGTTGTATATGAAGACAACACTTATACACTTTGCAGCATTAAATCATTTAATATATTTTTAATGTGCACGTAGCACCATGTGAAGAGTGCACCATTGTAAGTTTTTTTTACAAAGCAAACAGTACACAAAGTAGTAATTTATGAGTACCATTAGGAAGATGAATAGAGTTGTACTAAATGAGCAGTATGAGATGCCACTATAGTTACAACAGGATTAAGTAGAGTTGTTAACAGAAAAATCAAACTACCTCTAGGTATTTGAGTGAGGCCTAAATGAGACTGACTTCTGTTTGACTGGGTTTCTGAAAGAAATAACTCAGTGACATTAACTGAAAATGATTGCAGATCTTTGAAATGTTTTAACAATTACAAAGATATAGGTTGTACTGAAAATGCACAGATTGCTTTAATTATTTAGTTATTTAAGTAACTAAAGCCCTGTAACGTTTTCCAGAAACTAAAGTCCTTCTCCTAATGAATGCTCTCCTGAACACTATGTGGCTTGTTTTCTCCAGAGACGTTATACATTTGTATATTTAGAGCCAAGGCTGAAACTGCACTAACAAGGCAAATATTCTGGAGCCTTTAGCTCGAGCAGACTACAGACTCTCTCACTGATTCTTGTCACCATAGCATGCCATATTTTTATGTCTAATCTGCCTACCTAATGCCATTCTTTTTTTATTAAAACAAGCTATTCATCTGAATATACAGTATTACATAATATCAGAGGATCATAAGTGATTTTGAAAGGTAACCTCTGCATAATTACATTTTTACTTTCATGCTTGTTCAACTATCCATCCATTTTCTATACCTGTCATTTCTATTACTGGGTTTTGGCAATTTTGCAATCTACCGTAACTTTAGTGGACATAAGGTAGGAACTTACTTTTTAGATTGACTGAATTACAGGGCACATTCAACTACATTCATGTACATGGGGCCAAATTAAAGCTGTGTCAGCAATTCACCTAATATGTAAATTTTCGGAATTTGAGAGGAAATCGGACTCTCACGGCAAATGCAAGGGAATTTGGAAGAGTTTACTCCATGCAATAATACCTGAGCTAGGAGACAGAACAAGGACATCGAAGTTGTAGTAGAGCAGAGCAATTCACTTTACCATGATGACATTCCTTGATTTCTATTTTTATATTCTAATCATTGCATTATACCTTGCAAATGTCAACCAATTACTGTAAAACTGCAATAAGAATAAAAGTACCATGTATCCCTCTGGTATTGGCAAAGTGTTTTCGAAAAAATTGATTAATTTCTACTGATTATCCATTCCACCCTTGACCTGATTCAGAAGGCATATGGTGAATTATATTTGTGAGTGGCCTGAAAAGAATTATGTAGGCCAGAGCTAATAATCTAATACATTAGAGTTTATTGCCTCTTTACAATTTTTTTATCTTCTGTTTCTCATGCCAGTTAAACTGTAAAGGCATATATAAAAGTGCACATGGGTAAAATTATTATTTACAAAATGGATGATTTTTTTTTTTTAACAACTTAAGAACTGTGTGGAAGGAAATAGTAGCTTGTCATTTAAAAAGAATGCCAAACAGGTTCATGTGGAAGAAACAGACAAGCAACTTTGCAGTTTATCAATTGTTCTATTAAATTCTCACATAGGAAAAATTAAGTCAGGGGAACAAAGCAAATACTTTAGTCTATGCAATTAAAATTAAATTATTCTATATAAAAGGATTTTAAGCATTCGTAACAGACATGCTTTGCATTTTTATAAGAGAATACAGAGTTGACATCTTATTACGGTCCAAACAATAAAAAGGTTTTATTTAAATTTAAATACACATACTGTATAGACTCATAATTTATCATATAAAAGAAGAATGAATTGAATGAACTAAAGAAAAATACAAAAAATAGTCATTTACAGAATATTTAACACAAAAAAATTCAAAAGATAAAAGAAGAGTTCCTTCTTTATATTTGAAATCAAATGTTAGTTTCTTCTCATTTAAGCCTCTTTTAAACCTATTGATTCAGCTCCTCTCTACAAACAACCTTTGTTGCTTAAACCAGTAGATGTCAGATTGTAATACTGATATTTCTGGAGAGCAGTATAATGTTGCATAATATTTATATGAAATCAGATCTGTCTGCTTATTTCTAATGCATTGTTTATGCTGAATAAATCTATGAGAAACCTTGTTTTAAGTTTCCTCTATATGCGACATTTCGCATTGTTGACACCATAGGAGATGGATCCAAGTACTTTAGTTTCACTCCTAACTGAAAAAGAACAGGAGACTCTAATTTGGAATATTTGTTATCTGTATCAGTGTTTCCCAAACTTAGTTTTCTAATTTCTATATTGTTCTCAAAACACAATTAAAACAGAAGCTGGCTGGAACAGAAACCTGCAGCCACAGTGTGCCCCCAGGACCGAGGTTGGAAAACACTGCTCTATATAATCTTAATTATATAAAACCTTCAAAGTTCGAGTCATTTCTCAGTTTAATCTTATAAAAGGTAGCTCTACCTGGGAAATCTTGAAGATTCTTATTTCTCCTATATAGCCCAATAGGCTAGTATTTGAAATCAAATGATAATCATTTTGCTATTCCAAAAATTACTATGAATTATTCTATATAACTTTTTCATTTTACTGAATAAATGGTCACAAAAGGAATTATATTGTTCGATGTTTCCTATTTAAATTGGTATTAACATTACTTTTGAACTGAAGGCCAGGATCTACATTTTTGTTAAATTTGAGAATTTAGTTATTTTTATCAGCTTCAAGAGATATCATAAAAGCTTATCTACAGTAACAATAGGGTTCAATAATTCATAACTACCATCAAAACTAAATCACAAGCTCTCTATTAACATAAGGATTTTAGTTGAAAAAATCTCGTTCACTTTAAGGATACCAACTGCCTGAGTCACCTCAGGGTCACACTGCAGAATTATTTTAGGATAATTTAAAAATGTCAGGGTTAGGACAAAGGGTTAGGCTAGACTGCTGTGTGAGTTAGTCTTTGATTTTGAAGTGATCTGAAAGGAGCAAATTTGGATGCACATGTAAGGTGCTTTTTGAATCCAAGATTGGTTCTTGTCTGATATGGCTGGCGTAAGCTTCAGAGCTCCATGGTCCTGTATTGGTTAAAAATATTGGAAAATAGATGGGTAGTTGGATGAGTTCTTCTACTTGGTGTTGTGATGCCATGATTAGATACATGGCTTCTTGACTTTAAACTCTACATATAGAAAACATTTTTTTTAAATTCAAAATGTTGATTTTTGTTAATTTAAAGAGGTTAAAACTATAATTTTTACATTAACAGACTCTGCATTCAGAATTCTGTGTGTACTTTTATTGTTATTGACTTCAGTAAAAGTCAGCAGCTTCCTTTTATTTCCTCTTTATCCCTTCATGTCTGTTAGGTTTATACATGTATGGTATATATCAAAAAAATCCTATCAATAATAACTGAAGAAGCTGAAGCAGTTCTGATACTGACCTTTAGTAAATATGCACCTGCTCATAACTACCATTAAACAGATCGACACTCTGAAACAGCAAATAAGTTAATGATTTTGTCGTCTACTAAAGCAGATGGCCTGCTAGTAGTTTGGGACCAACCAGGACTGAAGGAGTAACAAGAGAGGCACGAGAGAGGCAGATGTTCAAAACAGAAGGTAATTTATTTATTCCACGATAGAGTAAAAAAAAATGATAGTTGATGAAAAAAAAAAATAAAAAGATGCACAAAAATGTATAAATAATCCAGTGACAAGACAAAATCAAATTATGAAATTAAAAAAAAAAAAAAATAGAAATTGGGAAACACCAAGGCACTTACCCTAATATATATATATAAAATGAATTCCAGTCCATGAAAGGGTATCAGCAACCTTAAAATAATACAAGACTGGACTCTGTTTCAGCCCAGGTCACCAGTACAACTCCTCCAAAAATAAAAATCTCAGGAGTCGTTTTTTGGTCCTCAGGAGCCTAACACACTCCTTTACAGCAACCAACAGCTCAGCCACTAGGCACCTCTTAGGCTGGCGGGCCTCGCACTACCTAAACCATCTTAATTCTCTCCAAGCGATCCTTTCTTTCTCCTTTTTGTTTTCCTCTTGCAGCCACAACGGTACTTATAAAGCTTTTTCCATTGCCAGGATCAGCTTACCTAATCATAGGGAGATACCATTTAAGTCCTGCTGGGGAAATCGTACACTGCAAGTACAAATCAAAATAGCCGACAGCAACATATACGTAATAAAGCAATAACAAAACATTTATACCTAACCTCGAGATTACTAATAAACAAACTTAAACATTACGGTACCCGTACACTACTAATACAACTTGGGCTCCCCCTATAGCTGTCGTTTGATCTTCCCAAGCACCTGTGACTACGTTTAGCGTCTGTGCCATCTTTAAAAAACAGGTCGGTAAAAATGGTATGTTACGCGCGAGACTTGCACCTGAAACACATGGTAAAACATCTGAAAAATAAACTAAACAAACAACCTGAGGGTAAGACTGAAAATCTTATAAAAGAAAAAGAAATCCTTTTTTGTTTTTTTTTTCCGTGGTAAACTTGCTGATATATTGTTCATTGTGGTTTATACTTAAATCTTATTGAGAGTCTTGCCCCAAATCTATTGTAAAAGGTGCTATATAGCGCCCGACCCGGTACAGACTTACGCAGAAGCACGTGTAAAACAAATAGGCTTTTTATTTTTCTTTGCCCATGGGCGCACGTCTTCCCTGTGTCCCACAGGCCCAACACAGTCCCAAAGCACTTTATACAGAGTTCAAACAACCCTTTCTGGCACGACCACTCCTCCCAGGCAACCTTGTCCTCTTCCTCCCAATTCTGGCCTCGAATAAAGGGAGGCTGGCCCGTTTTATAGCCCACCCAGAAGTGTTTCAGGTGCTTGACCATCTGGTCCTGATTGCACCTCTGGGTGGGGCTCATAACTCATCCATCCGGGTTGTTGGCTCTCTGCAGCACCCCCTTGCGGCCACCCCATCTCCCAACCAGGCTGTGGAGGACTCCATGTCCCATGGAGCCACGTGGGAGACTGGGAAACAAACAATGGTTAGGGAGGCTGCCACCAAGCGTCCCGGGGGAGGTATTGAGCTGTCCATGGTGGCTCCCCCGGAACATATGCAGCAGGGGCGTCCCGGCTGTCCGTCACACTATCTAAACTATAATGTATCAGAGTCATGGTGAGGCTATAGTGTCACACACACCCTCACTCAGACCCTCGATATCTTGCATTTGAGAGAGAAAGTCGGTACATTTATTTTGATTCCCTTGTATATACTTCACTTTAAACTTATATGGTTGCAAAGACAAATACCACCGCGAAATTCGAGCATTGGAGTCACACATCCGTGCTAGCCATTGCAATGCACGATGGTCAGACTCCACAACAAAAGGATGACCTAGCAAGAGTCCACGGCGCACTTAACTGCCAGTGCCTCCTTCTCAACAGTGGAATATCTCATTTCCCTAGGGAACAACTTGCAACTTATATAGACAACAGGGTGTCTATCTTCTCCCTCACCCTGCAGCAATACAGCACCCAGACCCCCTCCTGAAGCATCTGTCTGTAAACAAAAAGGTAGATTATAATCAGGACATTTCAAAATAGCATTACAACATATTGCATTTTTCAATTTAGCAAAAGATTTTTCACATTCTTCGGTCCATTTCACATGGTTGGGCTCTTTCTTCTGTAAGAGATTAGTAAGTGGGATGGCAATCTCCGAAAAGCGTGGAATGAATCTCCTTTACCATCCAACCAGTCCTAGAAACGACCAAACTTCTCTTTTGGTGTTAGTTCGTTGACGATCCTGAACAGCCTTCACTTTGTCCACCTGAGGTTTTACAAATCCTCCACCGATGGTGTATCCCAGATATTGTACCTCAGATCTGGTTAATACACATTTAGCCGGATTTACCACCAGGCCAGCTTGCTTTAACCTGTGAAAAACATCAGCAAGATGTGATAAATGATCATGCCAAGACTCACTGTATATTACAATGTCATTAATATAAGCTCGAGCATAAGATTCTGCTCCTATCAAAACAATATCCAAAAACCTTTGGAAATTCGCTGCTGCTTCGTGTAATCCAAAAGGCATGATGGTGAACTGATACAATCCACTAGGCACTTTAAATGTAATGAGGGGTTTAGCTGTGTCTGCTAGTGGCACCTGCCAGTATCCATTGCATAAGTCTAAAGTTGATAAAAACATAGCTGGACCCAGTTGTTCTATCAGTTCATCCACCCTTGGCATAGGGTAAGGATCAAATGCAGAAATTGAATTTAGTTTAGAATAATCCACACAAAAGCTAATTTGTCCATTCTTCTTTGGGACCAGTACTACTGGACTACACCACTCACTGGTAGATGGTTCTACTATACCTAATTGGAGCATGGACTGTATCGCCTTCCTTAGCGTCTCCTGCAGACGAGCTGGAACTCTGCTGCATGTCTGTCGAATGGGACCTGGAGAGGTGAGGCAAATAGTATGGTCTATTAAATTAGTCCTACCAGGTATTTCACTGAACAGATGCTCCGGAATCACTGTTTTTAACTGTTCCTGTTGCTTCTCTGAAAGATGGTCCAACGCAGGTAGATCAGCAGAAGATGATGTTGCAGGCAGGAACTGCTCTGGTAATTCCTTTTCGTCTTGAATTCTAAGAATCAAAAGCTGTACCTCAGAATTAGCTTTTTCCCTCCATTCTTTCAACAGGTTAATATGGAAGACTTGATACTTATTTCTAGACCAGTCTGGCATATAAATTTCATAATTTACTGGGCCTTTTGTGAAATAATTTCATATGGGCCTTACCATTTTGCCAGCAAACTATTAGTCGATAGGGGCAACAGTAATAAGACTTTCTGACCGGGTTGAAAACTGCGAGTACATGAAGCTTGATTGTACCAGGCTTTCTGCTTCTTTTGTGACTGCAACATGTTCTTTTTAACCAACTCGGACATTGCGGCCAATCGATCTCTCATTATAAAAACATAACTTAGAATATTCAGGTGTTCTTGACCACTGCCATTTTCTAATGATTCTTTCTGCACAGCTAAAGGGCCTCGAAGATTTCTCCCATAGTCCAGTTCAAATGGTGAAAATTAGGTGGAAGCCTGAGGGACCTCTCTGTAACAACAACAACAACAACATTTATTTATACAGCACATTTTCATACAAAAAAAATGTAGCTCAAAGTGCTTTACATAATGAAGAATAGAAAAATAAGAGACACAGTAAGAAAATAAAATAAGTCAACATTAATTAACATAGAATAAGAGTAAGGTCCAATGGCCAGGGGGGACAGAAAAAACAAAAAAACTCCAGACGGCCGGAGAAAAAAATAAAATCTGCAGGGATTCCAGGCCATGAGACCGCCCAGTCCCATCTGGGCAATCTACCTAACATAAATGAAACAGTCCTCTTTGTATTTATGGTTTTCACGGAAGGATTTGATGATGATGATGATGATGATCACGTGGACTTCTGGCTTTTAGTCCATCAATGCTGGGGCATCATGGTGCTTTGAGTAGGTTGGTGGTGGTGCAGGCCGCCACCACAGAGAAACCGGAAAAAGAAACAGAAGAGAGAGTAGGGGTCAGTACGGATTTTAGAGCCACCATGAATAGTTATTATGATGAATTGAACATATAGAGTATCAGGATTAAGATAAAGTGAAGTTATAAAAAAGACATGTTAAAGTAATGTGTTTTCAGCAGTGTTTTAAAACTGCTCCACTGTATCAGCCCGGCGAATTCCTATTGGCAGGCTATTCCAGATTTTAGGTGCATAACAGCAGAAGGCCGCCTCACCACTTCTTTTAAGTTTAGCTTTTGGAATTCTAAGGAGACACTCATTTGAACATCTAAGGTTACGATTTGGAATATAGGGTGTCAGACATTCCGATATATAAGATGGAGCGAGATTATTTAAGGCTTTGTAAACTATAAGCAGAATTTTAAAGTCAATTCTGTAAGACACAGGTAACCAGTGTAGCGACATCAAAACAGGAGAAATGTGTTAGGATTTTCTTTTCCTAGTTAGGATTCCAGCAGCTGCATTCTGCACCCGTTGCAAATGATTTATGTCTTTTTTGGGTAGTCCTGAGAGCAGTGCGTTACAGTAATCTAGTCTACTGAAAACAAAAGCGTGAATTAATTTCTCAGCATCTTTCAATGATATAAGAGGTCTAACTTTTGCTATATTTCTTAAGTGAAAAAATGCTGTCCTAGTGGTCTGATGAATATGTGATTTAAAATTCAGGTTACAGTCAACAGTTACCCCTAAGTTTTTTACTTCCGTCTTAACTTCTAATCCTAATGCGTCAAGTTTATTTCTGATAACCTCACTGAATCCGTTTTTGCCAATCACTACAATTTCACTACAATTGTAAGCAAAGAGCAAGTATGGCAGCCATTGATCCCAGTCGGCCCCAGTGTTAGACACAATTTTTTTTAGCATTTGCTGCAGAGTGGCATTGAAGCGTTCTACTAGGCCATCCCTAATAGACCCTACACCTGTTTAATTAGCCCAGCTGTAAGATAAGCCCCCTGATCGGTCAACATCTTCCTAGGGATGCCAACTCTAGAAAACAACTGAACTAGGGCGTTAGCAACCTGAGTAGCCCCTTCTTCAATGGGAATGCCTCTGGATATCTCGTTGCATAATCACATAGGACCAGTATGTAACGATGCCCATTACTACTACGTGGTAGAGGACCTACAATATCCATTGCCATTCTACTAAAAGGTTCCTCTATCATAAGTAATGGCACTAACGGAGCTCTGTCTCCTTTCTTAACAGGTCCTACAAGCTTACATTGAGGACAACTCCTACAATGACTGGCTACATCTTTGGACCAACCTGGCCAGTAAAAATATTTAGCAATGTGATCACTAGTCTTAATTTTCCCTAAATGCCCGGCCGATGAGATATCATGCCCCATTTTTAACACCTTGTCCCTAAACTCTTTAGGTAGTACCAGTTGTATGCCATGCCCATCTTAGTGGTAAAGAATATCCTGGTTTTAATACAAAGGTTTCTCCTGTAACTGACTGATGTTGTTTTTCGGCTTTGACAAAACAGGACTGCAGACTGGGATCGCCACATTGCAAGGCCCCTATCTCCCCTGTAATAAAAGGTGAGCAATCAAGATCACCAGAGGCAAGAGTAATGCCAGTATCTAGGGCAGGCATGCCCAAACTTTTTGCCCGTTTCCGCTGCATGCGGGTCTTACGGACTGAGACCTCATTCCCCTGAGAAAAAGGTAAAGTGCTCTAGTCCACCTTGTCACTTTCTTTGACTGCAGCTGCTTGAGCTCTGGTCAAGAGCCGGGCTTCCTGCACCAGGCTTTGCTGCAATAAGCCATCAATATCTGGCACATCCAGTCCAAGCAAGGCTGGGTATGGCATGTCATCCGCTATTCCCACTGACATTGCATACATCTGGCCTCCTATCTCAATGCACATCTTCACTAGAGGATAAGAAACCTCATCTCCATGGACACATCTCACAACCACCTTCCTGGATGTCGACAGCAATTTATCATCAAGAATATCTTGTCTCACCAGGGTTTGGGTACTCCCTGTATCAAGCAGTGCTGTTCTGGTTCGACCTGCTATTTTTACTTTAACCACTTTTTCTTGATTCTTCTGCACTAATTTCCAAGGAATTGGGCATGGTACATAAAAAAAATTTGTTTTCTTCACACCCTGCACTACTCTTGGACCTAGGACACAGTATTTTCTTGTGACCCCACTGTCCACAATGATAACATATTACATTGGCTACACCCCCATCCCTCCCACTCTTAGAGGTAAGAGAACCATGACCTACCATGACCTTGGATCCACTAGGAAAGATTGGATAAGTCATTGGAGCCCTATTGGTTTTAGTCACTCTTTGTAGATTCTTGGGATAGCCTCAAGCAGTTTGAAATACCTCTGCCAGTTCTGCGGCTTGGCGTGAAGACTTTGGCCCATGTTCTAAAATCCAAGTCTTCAGCTCAGGCTTCACCACCTGCAAAAACTGCTCCAAAATAATATTTATCGTTTCTTTATCATGTTGTTGGGACTTAAGCCAACTAGTGCATAGATTCTTCAATCTGGCTTGCAGCTCTAATGTGGTTTCACCCTCCTTCCATTCTGCAGTTCTAAACCACAGACGATAATTCTCAATACTTATCTCAAATTTATTCAATATTGCCTGTTTAAATGACTCATAGTCTAATGATCCTGAAGAGTCCATTGCCACAAAAGCTGCGCGTGCCTTGCCAGTTAATAGGGGTGCTAATCTTATTGCCCATTCAGTTTTAGGTCATGAGAAAACAACAGCCATTCTTTCAAAGGTGGAAAGAAACATCTCTACATCCTTGCCTTCCTTACAGGGGAGGAGCTTTGGACCTTCCACCCACCTGGTAGATCCTGCAGAGAGTTACAGATGTTAGCCTCCGCACCCTCCGTGTACATTAGATTGGGACTTACAGGTGGTGAATGAACCACTTCAGGGTTCTTTGAAGGACTTCCCTCACGTCTTCACTGTACCTCCACCTGCAATAATGTAAACTGATGCTGCAACGACTTCCACCTCAGCTCTTGTTGTTTCTCCTTGTGCTCCTGTGCTTGTAGAAACTGCTGGAACATTCTTTCCAATGTCTATATCTCTTAAGACATTGCTTCCGATGACTCTGGGGACTGTGTCTGTGGTTCTTCACCCATCAATGAAGCTGGCACAGATACAGAAACCTTCTTGGGTGCCATCTCTGCTCTCTCTAAGATCTTCCAAGTCCCCTAGTCAATCCCACAGCTGCCACCAAAATGTCATAAGCCGTCTACTAAAGTAGATGGCCTGCTAGTAGTTTGGGACCGACCAGGACGAGAGAGGCAGATGTTCAAAACAGAAGGTAATTTATTATTATTGGTTTGATTATTGGGTGTTGATGGAGCAGTATAGAGAAGGCCAGAAGGAGTTGCATTGTGTCTTTCTTTGTGGACCTGGAGAAAGCATATGACAGGGTGCCTCGAGAGGAGTTGTGGTATTGTATAAGGAAGTCAGGAGTGGCAGAGAAGTATGTAAGAGTTGCAAAGGATATTTTACAAGGGAAGTGTGACAGTGGTGAGGTCTGCGGTAGGACTGACTGATTCATTCAACGTGGAGGTGGGATTGCATCAGGGATAGGCTCCAAGCCCTTTCTTATGTTGCAATGGTGATGGGCAGGTTTACAGATGCCATTAGATAGGTGTCCCCTTGACTATGATATTTCCTGATGACATTGTGAGCTGTAGCTGTAGGAAGCAGGTTGAGGAGACCCTGGAGAGGTGGAGATATGCTCTAGAGGGGAGAGGAATGAAGGTCAGAAGTAACAAGACAGAATACCTGTGTGTGAATGAGAGGAAGGTCAGTGGAATGCTGAGGATGCAGGGAGTAGAGTTGGTGAAGGTGGATGAGTTTAAATACTTGGCATCGACAGTACAGAGTAACAGGGATTGTGGAAGGGAGGTGGAAAAGAATGCAGGCAGGGTGGAATGGATGGAGAAGCGTGTCGGGAGTAATTTGTGACAGACGGTTATTAACAAGAGTGAAAGGGAAGATCTATAGGACGGTAGTGAAACTAGCTTCGTTATATGAGTTTTAGTCAGTGACACTGAGCAGAAAACAGGAGACAGAGCTGGAGGTGGTAGAGTTAAAGACGTTAAGATTTGCATTGAGTGTGACGAGGATGGACAGAATTAGAAATGGGTACATTAGAGGGTTGGATGGTTGGGAGACAAAGTCTGAGAGGTGAGATTGCTTTGGTTTGGACATCTGCAGTGGAGAGATGCTGGGTATATTGGGAAAGGGATGTTAAAGATAGAACTGCCAGGCAAGAGGAAAAAATGAAGGACTAAGAAAAGGTTTATAGATGTGGTGAGTGAGAGGACATGCAGGTGATGGGTGTGACAGAGTAAGATGGGTGTGACAGAGCAAGATGTAAAGGACAGGATGATATGGATGCAAGATGATCTGCTATGGCAACCCAGAAAGGAGAAGTTAACATTAGAGATCCATATACTTACAGTATGTAAGTACTTGCATTTTAAGTCTTGATTATGTTAATAAATAAGGGAAGTATATACAGTACTTTTGATATCTCAAGAAAATGTTCTTAAAGAAATTCATTTTACATGGCAGAAAATACAACGCACTTTGTGTCTTGAGACAAAATTACAGAAGGGATGCTTACTAATTGCAGTATCATCGTATGGACAGATTTCCAATAGAAACATTATTTGAAGCAGGTGCTTAGACAGTATAAGCATATACACATCTGGCAAAGAAATGGAACAGGAATAGTTGGGTGTAGTAAAAACATTTTATTGTAGGGTTGCCCATAGCATGACTTTAAAAACTACAGAATTAAATACTTTAGTGTGCCCATTTATTGACCTGCTCTGGTTATTACTACTGTTTTTATGAAAATGCTGTCCATAATGTGGACCAACATAAGATATTGTCAAGGCCATATTAAGACCCCCCTCACGGGCCTATGAGAGACTTTGGTTCTAAACAGAGAGTTGGTCATTCAACAATGCAGCATGCGGGTACGCGACTGTTAATGGAACACGGTATTTCTCACTTTTGATTTTGACATGGGACTTAATCGCTTTATTGCCCCAAATTTCCATTTTGATAATTTCAACTCAAGGATACTTAATCATTTCATCGATGTGCAGTTGCCCCCTTTATCATTTATTTAATTTTATCACACACCCTGAACACACTAATTGTAGAAATGCCCCCACATGGATAATGCCATGACCGAGGTGTTTTAGTACTCAGTTTATTTCCCAGCTGATTTCTTTTGTACTTCAGTAGGTCATTTTAAAGTGATTTGAAAGTGAAGATCATCTGTTGCATAACAAAACATGCCGAAAGTATTCAGGGAGCAACATAATTGCATTGCTTCATCCTTGTACTTGTTCAACAGTTAGATCTGCTATACAAAATGAAGGCTTCACAAACATGAGGCAGAGTCCTAAATTACAGGCTTCCTAAACTTTGGATTTACCAGCTAGGCAGGTTTAGTTTGTTCCCAGTTAAACTCAGTAGATAAAATTGAGTTGAAAGATTTGTTTTTCAGTGTAACACACTACTGTAAGTTGTGGTAAGTTTTATGTTAATAAGAATTAATTATGAACAATTTGAAATCACTTCAGTTTTTTAATTTGTCTGGTGCCTCCACACTCTCAACAACCTCTCACATATGATATATGGTTTGATGAGTCTTGATGTCTAGTTCTGCAAGATGTCAGGCTTTTTGGGGTTGCCCAGTATTAGTCATATTTAGGTACGTTTTGGACCATATTGTGTTTAAAAAATGACAAGTAAACCAGTACTTGTCTTCAGCAAAAATGATTAGAATAACTTGAATTGACATAGCACACCAGTTGACTCCAGGGATAAAAGTTACTTGTTTTTACGAGACAAAATAAAAACAGGGGGTTGGTAATATGCTGTAGACACGTGGAGTATCATTTTTTGCTATATCAAGGTTGTTCATCACAAATATGAAGAATATTTTAATAATTAATTCTATAATGGTGGTTCTGGCCTTCTAAGAGCCATTTACATAAGGTTAACATGAAAACTTTCAAACATAAGCATATGGGGTACCATTTCAGACTATTACAAGGTCAGTGATTACAAATACAGATCTAGCCCCTATGGATCACTTTCATAGAGTGAAAAATGATAAATTGCAATTACAATTGAATATATAGACTTAAAGTATTAAAATGTATGCTTCAGTTTAAATGTTTAAAGTATCGTCACAGCTATTCTTCCACCTCATGAAATAAATCATTACATTTATTATAAACAAAATGAATTAGAGCAGCTTATGCCAATTCACATTTTTCCCATTCTTTTGTTTCTCAGAAGCAAGTAAGTGTTGACTCTTCTGATTAGGATGGTGGTATAGAAGGCCTTCTCTACTTAAACAATAGAGACAGAGTATGTTTTAGCAGAAGAATCAGTACACATCTCTCTAGAATCTTTACTTAAGAGTGGATAAAAGCCTGAAAGGCATGTTTGTCTTTTTGGACATTATTATGCTTTCATTTTTTGGTTACTTTGTTACTCCCTTTGGAAATTAGGATGAGGTTGAGGTCCAACTTTAAGGAAGCGGTCTTATCACCTAAACATTTTGCCGTGAAACTGCAAAGAACATACATTCTAAAGAAAAAACTGTCAGTTAAACTTAAAACAGCCTCTTTTCAGACTCTGTATGTGTTTTCCTCTTGTGTCTCATCCTTCATGACAATATATATAGATTACTTTATTTCTGTAGTCTTTTTCATTATCACTCAATTGTATTTTCTGTTTTTAAGAAGTATGTCAGTACTGTTTCTTGGCATTTATTTAACAAACAACAATCCAAACCTACAGAAAAGGATAAGAACAGTAAAGTGGAAGCTTTACCATAACTGCCTCATTAATTAATGACATTGCCAGAAGTGAAGTCAACGGTTTGCTAATTAGTAAACACGTACAAACCCTGCCCACACTCTAGTACGTTTTGGAATAGCATTAGGAAAGATTGGTTGATTATTTTGCCTGGGGAATGTGGAAAATGTAACAAGAATTTTTCCCTTTTTGTGGAACGTATTGATAACTGAATGTTTCAGGAGCCTAATTTTGATTTTGTTGTTAATCGCTGACAAAAATTCTTTTCACATGGCCTTCGAGGATCAGAGCACAGTGTCAGCTATCTTTCAGCACCCCTGCAGCAATTTTCAGGTTAAGGGCACTACTCAAGAGTCCAACAGATTTAGGATCCTTTCTGACAGTAATGAGATTTGAACCGGCAGCCTAACAGATACCAGTTCAGATCCTAAGCCACAGAGCCAAAACTCTGCCTTATCAATATTCACCTGTGCTATTGCAGGACAAAGTGAATGTTGATTTTAGATTTTTTAAAATGTATTTATTTAGATAGACAAATCTAATCTTTATACTTCACTCAATATTATTTGTAATGGCTATCTACCTGATATTTCTGAGGTGCCAAAGGTTTTAATGCAATATTGCTAACTGCAGTACAATCTGACAGGTTATGATGGAGACATCATAGAATGCTGGATGTTTTTAAATAGTTGGTTATACTGAAGATATATTAAGCACCTTTACCATATTCCACAGTTTGGTGTTGTTATCCTGTAGTTCTGGGGGTTCTTAAGCTTTCTGAGGTCCCAAATAAGAAATTTGATACAATACTGGGAAACAAGAAGAGAATTATTACCATAATGATTAGAGAGCCATAGACAAATAATAATCACATGCACAGAGGGATGAGATTCCTGAGGTCTGTCATTGCCATGGTAGATGCTTAGTGTAAGCTTTAGAAAAACCTGAGAAAGAGAAATCTTTGGGGTGCAGATTCAATGATTTTTGAAAAAAACAGTATGACTGGTCACTTGATTAGTGGTGTCGAATAAGAAAATAAAGTAGCCAAAAATAACCAATGCAGTGTATTTACCTTGTGTTAAATAGATTTTTTCAAACAAAATTTTTCAAAAGTACAGTACACACGGTATTTCTAAATGAGTTTGCTAATAGTTCAGCATGTCTTGGTTTTCATTTAAAAATTCATTAAACTCAGTTAAAAACTAGCTAAATTATCCCTAAAAATGTATCTGTATTTTATCAGGGGAACAGAATACATTTTGACAAGTGAATTGCCTCTTTTTAAATGTATTATTCTATCAAATGACTGTGTTGAGTTTCTAAATATTGTCTCAATGTCTTGATATTTTCTGGTATTCTTACAGTCCTTGATGGTGCAACCATGTTCTTCACAATACCAGTAGATTCACATTTTCCCAAGCACTTTAAAAGAGTGTGATGAGATAGTATAATTCCACATGTTAGATAGATAGATAGATAGATAGATAGATAGATAGATAGATAGATAGATAGATAGATAGATAGATAGATAGATAGATAGATAGATAGATAGATAGATAGATAGATAGATAGATAGATAGATACTTTATTAATCCCAAGGGGAAATTCACATAATCCAGCAGCAGTATACTGATACAAAGAAACAATATTAAATTAAATAGTAATAAAAATGAAAAGAATTAAAATAAAATTAATGTTCGCATTTACTCCCTCGGGTGGAATTGAAGAGTCGCATAGTGTGGGGGAGGAACGATCTCCTCAGTCTGTCAGTGGAACAGGACAGTGACAAAAGTCTGTCACTGAAGCTACTCCTCTGTCTGGAGTATAATTCCACATGTTAAACTTAGTGCAGAATCTTCCTTGCACTTCTGATGCAGATTTTGATTCAATGTATATCTGAATGGTGAGCACATGATGAAAATAACATCCATGGCCATTAAAATTGGTTTTAGTATACAACATGTATACCACAATCTGAATCACTCACCCTTTGAAATACTCTGAAAATCATCACATTCTTGTGCTGCATCAGTTCATTTAATTTTGACATTTCAAACTAGTGTCATGGTTCCCTTACCTAACAATCACATCTATCATTGCCTACTCTCGTTCCCTTTCTTATTCGTATCTTTGCTTGTCAGTCATCTCATTATAATTGTTTCAATGGTTATGACAGAGAAGGTGGTGTTTTGCGGAATATCTTTTTTAATTTTTGTGCTATAGAAACGAAAACCCTCTGTGATGAGTTAGCAACAGTATTGTTACGCACACTAAATAGGGGGTAGTATACAATTAATGTTTGGACTGACTTGGCTAACTTTACTACACAGTCATGTGGCAAACCCATCACAACGATGTCCATGGTGTTCAAGGAACAATGCTGTAGTCTAATTAAATCTCACTGTTCTGTCTGCTGCCAAGCTTCATCAAACTGTAGGCAATAAAGTTAATTTTGTCATAGAAAAGTCAAGAAAAGAATCAGTTTATTTAGGTAAATTGTAAAGACTAATTTGCTTTGGCATCCAAAAATAATAAAACAAATTCTAATTAAAAAAACTATCAGAACATTTTTTTATTAAATATACAAAACTGCAAATCTAAGCAAAATGTTTTAGCATTATGTTCTTGTTTAATGTTTTATTTTAACTATGATATTGATAATGATATATGAATTGTACTTTATTAATATTAAATAAATTACAGCATTTCATTGCATTAACTGTTTGACTAAATGGCTTGCCACAGATCTGTATCTACTGTAAAAGAAATTAATTACAGTTCTAGTTTTCATTGTATATTGTAACTGCTGTTGAAACAGCATCTATATGGTTGTTGATGTTGATTCAGTGGTTACTTTTTCTTAGCATCATTTTAACCAAGTTTATCTAATTTTTTGGCTGCTCCCGTTAGGGGTTGCCACAGCGGATCATCTTTTTTCATATCATCCTGTCTTCTGTATCTTGTTCTGTTACACCCATCACCTTCATGTCCTCTCTCACCACATCCATAAACCTTCTCTTAGGCCTTCCTTTTTCCTCTTGCCTGGCAGCTCTGTCTTTAATATCTTTTTCCCAATATACCCAGCATCTCTCCTCTCTAAACCAACACAATCTTGCCTCTCTGACTTTGTCTCCCAACCGTCCAACTTGAGCTGACCCTCTAATGTACTCATTTCTAATCCTGTCCATCCTCGTCACATTCAATGCAAATCTTAGCATCTTTAGCTCTACCATCTCCATCTCTTTCTCCTGCTTTCTAGTGAGTGCCACCGTCTCTAAACCATATAACATAGCTGGTCTCACTACTGTCCTGTAGACCTTCCCTTTCACTCTTGCTGATAACCGTCTGTCACAAATCACTCCTGACACTCTTCTCCACCCATTCCACCCTGCCTGAACTCTTTTTCATTTATCTTCCACAATCCCCGTTACTCTGAATTGTTGATCCCAATTATTTAAACTCATCCATCTCCACCAACTCTACTCCCTACATCCTCAGCATTCCTTTAACCTCCCTCTCATTTACACACATGTATTCTCTCTTGATCTTACTGACCTTCATTCCTCTCCTTTCTAGAACAAACCTCCAACTCTCCAGGGTCTCCTCGACCTGCTCCCTAATCTCGCTACAGATCACAATGTCATCAGCAAACATCCTAGTCCAAGGGGACACCTGTCTAATCTCGTCTGTCAACCTGTCCATCACCATTGCAAATAAGAAAGGGCTCAAAGCCGATCTCTGATCTAATCCCACCTCCATATTGAATGCATCCTGTACTCCTACTGCGGTTTTCACCACTGTCACACTTCCCTCATACATGTCCTGTATAAATCTTACATACTTCCCTGCCACTCCCAACTTCCTCATACAATACCACAACTCCTCTCAAGGCACCCTATCGTATGCTTTCTCCAGGTCCACAAAGACGCAATGCAACTCCTTCTGGGCTTCTCTATACTTCTCCATCAACACCCTCAAAGCAAACATTGCATCTGTGGTGCTCTTTCCTGGCATGAAACCATACTACTGCTCACTAATCATCATCTCCTTTCTTAACCTAGCTTCCACTATTCTTTCTCATAACTTCATGCTGTGGCTCATCGATTCTATCCCCCTGTAGTTGCTACAGCTTTGCACATCCCCCTTATTCTTAAAAATCGGTACCAGTACACTTCTTCTTCACTCCTCAGGCATCCTCTTACTTTCCAAGATTCCATTAAACAATCTGGTTAAAACCTCCACTGCCATCTCTCCTGAAACACCTCCATGTTTCCACAGGTATATCATCTGGACCAACAGCTTTTCCATTCTTCATCCTTTTCATAGCTGTCCTTACTTTCTCCTTGCTAATCCGTTGCACTTCCTGATTTACTATCTCCACATCATCCAACCATCTCTCTCTTATTCTCTTCATTGATCAGCCTCTGAAAGTACTCTTTCCATCTGCTCAACACACCTTCTCACTTGTGAGTATGTTTCCATCTTTCTCTGTCTAGCCAGTCTCCTTTATCTCCTATAACTCATCATACGCCTTTTCTTTAGCCTTCGCCACCTCTGTCTTCACCTTGTGCCTTATCTCCTTGTACTCTTGTCTACTTTCTGCATCTCTCTGACTATCCCACTTCTTCTTCACCATCCTCTTCCTCTGTATACTCTCCTGTAATTCCCCATTCCACCACCAGGTTTCCTTTTCCTCCTTCCTCTGTCCAGATGTCACACCAAGCACCGTTTTTGCTGTCACTCTTACTACTTCTGCTGTAGTTGCTCAACTATCTGGTAACTCTTCACTGCCACCCAGTGTGTGTCTTACCTCCTCTCTAAACTCAACCTTGCAGTTTTCCTTTTTCAACTTCCATTTCCATTTCCTTTGACTTGCCCTCCCTCTCCTCCTCTTCTTATTGATCTCCAACGTCCTACAGACCACCATCCTATGCTGCCTAACTACGCTTTCCCCTGCCACCATTTTGTAGTCTTTAATCTCCTCCAGATTGTCTTTTGTGTATAGGATATAATCTTACCTGTGTGCATTTTCCTCCACTCTTGTATGTAACACTATATTCCTCCCTCTTCTTAAAATATGAATTCACCACAGCCATGCCCATCCTTTTGTAAAAAATAATATATATATATATATATATATATATATATATATATATATATATATATACACACACATACACACACAGTGGTACCTCAGTATGCATCCTTAATCCGTTCCAGATCCTTTGACTTATACCAAACAGGACATATACCAAATAAATTGCAAAATCCACTATCTTTTGACCTTTTTCATTCTTCTCCTTGAGCAAGGCCCTTAACCTGTAATTGCCCCATCCTGGGTATGACGTTAACCTGCTTCCAGCTCTGCAAGCAGGTCCTCCAGCTTTCATGAAAAATTCTGAGGTTGGTGGCACAAATGGTACTCCAGCCAATGTAAAAAAATTATATATATATATATATATATATATATATATATATATATATATATATATACAACATTGATGGGGCTGTATAAAATAATTTAAACACTGCTTAATGCTAAAATACATAAATACAAAAGCAATTAGATGAAATAAATGAAAATTTAACCTCACTTTACTTTTTAATAACGTCTTTTTCACAATTTTAGATAACGTCGTTCTCGGCATACGGTATGCAGCAGCCATGTCCCGAGTACGCATGCCACCTTCTTACTTTTTAACAATCAATTCAAATATACGCGAAAAAAACACAAAATCGTAAAAATTCACATAGAGTTATAGCGCAGGTTGTTCACTGAATGCTAGCAACTGGCGTACTGACGCTCGTGGGCAGTCTTGGTTTTGTCTCAAGAGAGGTAAACAAGGGTAGTGCGCGGTGTTTGTTCCAAAAAAAAGGTCGTATACCAAGCAAAATGTATTATTCCAAAGCGGACGTATACCGAGGTACCACTGTATACATATTTTCAAAAGAAATAGTTTAAAAGAAGTGTTCTAAACTCAACTAACACTCAGCACTACTAGATACAAAGGGTGTAATTTTACAAATACTTATCCAGAGCTAAGGTTATATAGATTTGTTAACACATAAATATTATAAGTTTATTTATGATTATTCTAAACTTTCTGCTTTTTTTCTCAGATAACTAGCTTAACTTATTTGGGGGTAGCCTGACATTTTTGTACAGTACTATATAGCAAGAAAAAAATTGATTAAAAATAGTAAATTAAATTCTGTTTAAATGTTAGGATGCGAAACTAAATAAGTTTTCATATTAATTGTGGTAGTTCTATTTTACAACATTTTATTTTCCTTTTTATTGGATTTCTTTTATAGACTGCTTTTTTCTCAGATAACTAGCTTAACTTATTTGGGGGTAGCCTGACATTTTTGTACAGTACTATATAGCAAGAAAAAAATTGATTAAAAATAGTAAATTAAATTCTGTTTAAATGTTAGGATGCGAAACCCTCATTCTGTTGTGCTGCTGCAGTTACAGATAAGTTTTCATATTAATTGTGGTAGTTCTATTTTACAACATTTGGTGTTTTTTTATTTCCCTTTTATTGGATTTCAGTTAATGTTGAAGTCACATCCTTATAGACAAATGTGTCAATCTCTTACGCCAAATAATAAAAAAGAAAACATTGAATCACATTATTTTTATTTGTGGAAATGGATTTGTAATTTCTCAGCAGTTTGGAGTCTCTTAAACACAATGAAACATTGCTGCTTCCTAAACTAGCAGGAGCCAACTCATGCCCCTTGTTTGAGATAGTTGTCATATCTTGTACCCTCTCTTCCATTGCCATTCTGTCTTGGGCAGATCCTTGCAGCTTTTTAGACCTTCAGAGCTTTGTAGGTTTTTCAAGCAGGCACCATTCTGTGTTTTTTCGACAGTTCAGCGGGGCTTGACAGTGGAACCAGCATCCTTGAACCAGCACCTCCATCTTTTTTTTCTGACAACACCTCTATCTTTCCTTACCTCCAGCAGCCTGGTTGCCCTAACTCTCATTCCTCTTCAGCCATAGCCACGTGGATGCTGTTTCTGCCCACCTTGAGATTTCTGCAACCAATCTCTTACAACTTGGACTTCTGATTCCAAGGATCCCTAATACTCTCCACAGTGACTAACCTAGAAAATTCCTTCACCCAATCTCTTCTGGGAGGTTTCAAATGCTCCATCTCCTTTGATGACTGTCCTAGATGTGGGACTAATATTTGCCAAGCTCACACATGTCAATCTGCCCTTTCCTTTCCTCACAGAGTACTGTAAATTCTATCAGGGCCGTCTGCTTTGTTGTTCTTAACAGATCGATTGATCAGGCCAGGAGCTTGTGCTGGTGATGTTTTCTGGGAATTTTAGTTGTTCATGACAATCCAATCTTATTTCCCAATTGTCTTAATAAATCATTTTTTAGGCGATTAGATTCGACAATAACCTCATTTATTTGGAATTCAAAACATCCACGCATCAAAAGAGCGACCTTACAAAGACAAAAGGCAGAAGGTGGCATGGCTCTACCTAACTTCCAGTTTTATTACTGGGCAGCAAATATACAGGCGATAAGAACCTGGACAAAAATAGAAGAACATACACAGGCTTGGACCACAATAGAAGTAAAATCCTGCAGTACTTCTTTGTATTCCTAGCTCTGTGCTCCAATAAACACACGTTATCGGCAATATACTAATAACCCAATTGTGCTCCACTCACTTAGAATCTGGAACTAATGTAGAAAGCATTTTAAGACGGAGAAGCTTCTATCTGTGGCACCCCTGCAAGAGAACCACCTCTTTCAACCTTCACAAACATATGCAGTTTTTAATATCTGGAAAAAATTTGAAATTAACTTGCTTAGAGATCTTTATATAGACAACGTCTTTGCATCCTATGAACAATTACATTCCAAATTTAACATTCCAGCTACACATTTCTTTCACTATCTTCAAATCAGAAACTTTGTTAAACAAAACCTTCCAGATTTTCCTCATCTTGCACCCTCATCCATGCTGGAAAAAATATTGCTCAATCTCAAGGACTTAGACTCCATCTCTACAATATATAAAATCATTTTACGATCCCTCCCTTTCAAAGATCCAAGAGGACACTGGGAAAAAGATCTCTCAATTAATATATCAGAAAAGGAGTGGAAAGTAGCAATGCAGAGAATTCACTCGAGCTCCATATGCGCAAAGCATACAATTATACAACTTAAAATTATATATCGAGCACATCTGTCTCGACTAAAACTCTCCAAAATGTTTCCAGGGCATGATCCAACCTGCGAGCGTTGCAACCAAGCCCCAGCCTCACTAGGTCACATGTTCTGGTCCTGCACCAAATTAACATTATTCTGGACAAACATTTTTAATTACCTTTCAGACAGCCTTGGACTCACAATCCCTCCTAACCCATTAACAGCTGTGTTTGGTGTTCTTCCAGATGGGTTTAAAGTGGAGAAAGACAAACAAACTGTGATTGCATTTACTATACTTTTGGCACGCAGACTTATTTTGCTAAACTGGAAAAACCCAAACTCTCCTCTTTGAAGTCAGTGGGAAACCGATGTGTTATATTATTTGAAGTTGGAAAAAATCAAATACTCAGAGGATCCGTACAGACTTTTTTCAAAACATGGCAGGATCTAATCAGTAATATTTTAAAATAAGTTCATAAAGCACAGAGAATTTATTAATTTAAATATGTTTACAAGCCTTAAATTTAACGCCGTTTGGCTTGCTCTCTCTCTCAGGGGTGGGGATCGATCTGTTCTTAACTTCATTTTTCTCTTTGTAAAAACTTGATTGCTTTGTATGGATTGTAATAAAATTAATAAAAATAAATAAATAAATAAATAAATATTTCCCAATTGTTTGCTGGTGCCAGGATCATTGTAGACCCAGCCTCCCTATTTTCCTTCTCCCCTGACCTGACAAAGCGGATGAAATGGGGGCCTCTGGTGTGGAGGTTGTGGGCTCTCACCTCCCCTCTTTCTCCAGACCCATGGCCAGCTGTGCCAGTACATTTTCATGGTTCCATCTGTACCTTCTGTCCAATGGACTTGCTTGACAAGATGTGCTCTAGGTTGGCTACTCTCACACACCAAGCACAGCAGGAGCTCACTGGTAATCTCCACCTGTGCAGGTTTGTTGGTGTTGGCAACACATTGTAAACAGAGCACAGTAAAAACCTGATTCTGTGCCTCTCTATGCACTAAATGACCTTCCAGCCCAGAGATCTCCCCTGCACACTGTTGCAGTGTGTCCAGTTTAATAGCTGTCCCATGACTACAGCCCTGGCTTGTCTGTCCACCTCCTCTACCATGCAAGTTTCCCTCTGTACCATTCTACAGCACTCTTTCAGGTTTGCATTCTTCCATTTAACCCTGGTAATCCAAACAAAGGCCCAGTCTTCCCCAACTTACAGACTCCAATGATGACAACATTCTTTAGGAGCTCTTCCACCACCTTCTAGGCGTTGCTGGCTGATCTCTTGCATCTGGTCTTGAGGCTGATATCTGCCTGCTATATTCTCTCATGCTAATGATTCCATAGGACCATGGCCATCCACATCTTAGCTGCCTTGTACTTATCCACTACTGATGTCATTGGTAGCTGCAGCTTGCGTCCTGTACTGCATAGGCCCATTGAGCAGAAGCGTTTGGACACTAATAGTCACCTGCACATATAGTTGTTAATTTTACTCTGCAAGGTTTCTGCTGTTATCAATGAGAACCTAGTATATGAGACACACACGTACAGTATATTATATATATATATGTAATTAATTACAATAAAAGTTAGATGCATTTCATAACTTTAATTTCATAATTTTAATTTCTATAGTAAATACCACATAATGTGAATTACAGCATCATTGCTTACTTTTTTTTTTAGAACTGAGGCAGGCATGTGTCTGGCCCCATGTGGTTTAACATGCAATGTTTCTGTTAATAGGTGTGGACAAGGCCACATTAAATCTCACCATAGTAACATGGCTTGAAAACTTTTATTTTAAAAGTATAGGTAGTCAGTATGACCTCTGATGTCTTTGAAGGATTTCACTGAGCCAGTTGTGCTTGGCATGTGGGTGAGTTTTCCCTGATTTTTGACATTGCAGTTTTGAGCATTCTTAGGTAAAATCTATAGATGTAGCCTGAAAAATCATAACTGACTGATTTTGCTAATGCTGAAATATTTTCCTACAGTCTTTCTCTTTGTTTTATCTGGTAATAAAATATTTAACAAACAAATGATACAAAACCAGTCCCATCTTCAGCAGTAGGAACATTGGTTTACATAACCTGCAACTATCTTTATCCTCAGATAATCTAATGTGTACATTCTAACTGCCAATTTCTCCAGTGGTTCCTTTATCAAGTCACTTTTCCCACCCACTTGACTATATTAGTGTTTAAGCACTCATTTGAATCAAAATTACTACAAAGTCACATTAAACTGATGGAAATGACTCCCCGTACAGGTGATATTACATGAAAATGACATTATATTCCTATCAAGCCCATCCCACAGCATTTCCATTACCATGACAATTGAATGTTTGAGAAGGAGCTTGTCACATTATGGCAGCTCCAATTGCCTTCGAATTCACTTGCAGACATTTTCTTTAAGGTCACATCATAAGCATCTCATTTCTGGGTGAACACCTTGTCACAGCCAGTACCTCACCGTTTAACCCTTTACTGTTCAAAACATCCACGATTAAAATGTCAAAGAAAGAAAAGAAGGTACTCTATCCCTCTTGGTATACCAAAAAAATTTCCAGTTATAAGAAAATTAAAATGTGTTTTATCATTTCAGGGTACCAAAGTAAGTCATCCTTCTAAGAGCTTGACATGTGTTGTTTGTGCATCTTATTTCCTATGATTTGACAAGAGAATTTTAATTTATCCAGTGCTTTCAATACCATCCAGTCATCTCTTTTTGAGGCATATTCACAGTTGGTTGAGCCTATGGTGTCTTGGATAATGGACTGTTTGTTGAGCAGACCGCAGTTTGTAAGGCTCAAGGACTCAACACTTGTGCACTACAAGGAACAGTCCTGTTTCCTTTTCTCTTTAATCTGTACACCTCAGGCTATAAATATAACACCATGTGCAGAAATGCTTCTGCTCATATGGGATGTATTGATAAAGGGGATGAGACTTAGTAAAGGAATCAGGTGGAGATCTTTGTTGTTGGTACAAATAGAATTGTTTGCAACTTAACATCAGAAAAACCAAGGAACTGGTTATAGGCCTTCGCGGAGCCAAAGAGGCTCTATGTTAAGTCACTATTCATGGAGGGGAATGTAGAAGTGGTCCACTCCAAAAAGTTCTTGGGGTTCCACATCAATGAGAGGTTGGACTGGTCTGGAAACACAGAGAATCTATATAAGAAAAGGCTGAACACACTCTTTTATCTTAGGAGACTGCAATTCTTTAATGTGAGAAGAGACATCCTTCACGTCTTCTACAACTCTGTGATGGCCAGTGCAATTTTCAATGCTGTGGTGAGCTGGGCTGGTAACATGACTTCTGGAGAGGTCTATTGAATCAACAAGCTGATTAAGAAGGCAGGCTCAGTTATCGGACACACTCTGGACCCCCTGGAGGTCGTAGTGAAGGAGAGAGTTCAAACAAAATTGAGTGCCATTTTTGAATAATGCTGCACATCCTTTCCTCTGACACACTAACACTGAGGACTTTCAGCCAATTAATGATTCAACAGAAGTGTGTCAAGAAAAACTACTGGGGCTCCTTTATCCCAATGGCAATATGTCTGCATAATGCCTCACTGTGACTGCCAAGTCAGATGTTCTGTTTCCATTTATTTCTCTTGCTGGTATGTGTAAAAATACTTATTTTATCTGTCTAATAATGCATTTATTTATTTAAAGGGCACAAATAAAATTCTATCGATGGATCGAAATATTATTGTATGCAGTTTGATAAAGTTTTATTGCAAATTAAATAGTAAGATTTAGACAGCCTGCAGGGTAAAAGACAGAACTGTAAGATGTAGAGAAGAGATTATGCCTCACCAGTACAACAGTTATTTATAAAGATGCAGCATTTTATGATGTCTCCATCATGTACTGTCAGATTCTGGTACAGATAGCAATGCTGCATTAAAACCTTTGACACCAAAGAAATTGCAGCTATATGACTATCACAAATAATAAGGCAGTGAATTTTTAAGATTCTTAGAGGCAGTGATGATTTTGCATATCCTGACAGAATTACCAGCCATTCACAGTAAATTATATTAACAGCAATTAAAATAGACAAATTTCTGGTAAGCAGTTAGAAACATAATAATGCACTATTAACAGATGTCATAACTCAGCAGACTATGTACAATCTTTTCTAAGAGGTAACAGATAGAGTTAACCATTTGGAGATAAATGCCTGTATCAAGAAATAGTCATAGGCTCCATTTTTTATGTAACCTCTAGTAGGTGACACTTAGACCTGGTTCACACTATATTTTTCCATTATGTTTTGACATTCATTGGAATCAGAATGTGGTAGGCTGTATATGTAAGTTTAATCATCACTCATTATGAATTTCTAAAATAACAAACAATAAATAAAATTGTATCTATTGGTATGTCTGTTAGTCTGTGTTGCAGAACTTACTGTTTATTGTGAAATACTGTTCCACTATTATTTTTGGTTTTTTTTTTTTTTTCTGCAAAAGGCACCATATAAGCCTTTACATTTTATTTTATTTGGTGGATGAAGAAATGCCCCTAGACACCTAATACCTTACCCTATTAAATTTGTGTTACATGCACCAAAGCGCAATGCCCCAGGGAACCTAAACAGTGATAGGCTGCATACTTCTGGACCTACAACATACAACCATTCACCTTTCCTATGGCTTTACCATGTTTTCCATGATTTTGAGGGATGCACAAACAGCATTCCCTTACATCCCAGCAGCATCTGGATTAGGTATCTCTTTCTTTTTCTCTCACTGACTAGCTCATCAACAAGAACACTATTTCTCAGAACTCTACCAATGTCTAATTGGCTAACAAATCTTGGAGTGGGGCTATGCTTGATTGATTATGATATGATATGATTTTTAAGCACAAAAATAGTTAATTATACCATAGAATGCACAGTGTAATAGTAAACTAAATGTAAAAAATTGAGTAACACTGAGAAAACCTTGAACAGAGAAAACTAACATTGCAAGAGTTCATGCTACAGCCTTACGAACCGCTCGCTGTAAACACTTTTTTTAATGAGTTTTAAGCACAGGGAAAAAAATGAAAATTTGACAAATTCTTAATTTATACAAAAACTAACAATAAACAACCAAGAAAACTAACATTGCAAGAGTTAACGCTACAGCCTTATGAACCGCTGTGAAAAACCTTGAACAACAGAGAAAACTAACATTGCAAGAGTTCATGCTACAGCCTTACTGACCGCTTGCTGTAAACACTTTTTTTAATGAGTTTTAAGCACAGGGAAAAAAAATAAAATTTGAAAAATCCTTAATTTATACAAAAACTAACCATAAACAACCAAGAAAACTAACCTTGCAGCAAATCGCCATGAATCTTCCTGTCTTTCTCGCATAACATCGCCTCGCTTACACTATCCCCTGCAAGTTTGTGAATTTCCCCTTGGGATTAATAAAGTATCTATCTATCTATCTAGTTGCTTCTCGTTCAACCACACTAGCAACAGTTATTCCACCTCTTCCAGCACTTGAGGCTTCTGTTTGGTTAACACTGTAACTCCTTTTGCAACATCAGCTGCTTTAATGGCTTCTTTCTGCTTTAAAATAGTTGAAATCGTAGATTTTGACATCTTGTACTCAGCGGCAAGATCAGTAACACGAATGCCACGCTCATACTTTTCAATAATTTCTTTCTTTAATTTCAATTTTCTTTGAACCTTTCTTTTCACCAACGCTACCACTCTTCACTTGCTTAGAGGCCATGATTAATTGCAATATTAATGCAAAAGCACACGAAATAGAGCACAAAGAGTTCAAAGCGAATGCACACACATCTGACCGAGAACAATGTACATGGAGAGACTGAACACGTGTGGAATTCATCAGCTCGTACGAACTGGAAGGGAAACTGGCTTGTTTGTCACCCGAGTGTGTGGTGGTGAACAGATGCAAAAGTTTGGCGAACTTTTTGGTTTTAATCCGATTTGTGACCCGAGGTTCCACTGTATTCCTTTTTTATTTTTTTAATGAAATTTTGATTAAAAAAAACAAAAAAAAACTCCAGTTTCCAATTTAGTTAAAGCTGAAACTTAGTATGATGGTACATGGAGGAGGGTACCAGGTATCCATTAAGAAAGGATATTTCAATATATGCATATACCGTAAACTTTTCTAAGCCACCTTACTCCTGAGCAGGGTTGCAGTGGAACTGACGTCTTGCCCTCTGTAGGGATTGTCCCTGCCTTGCTCCCTGTGCTTGCTGAGTAACAGCACACCCATAGGGCAGTCATTTATGCAAGCATGCACACACCATGGCCAATTTGGTATCATCAGTCTACCTAACCTGCATGTCTTTCGACTGTGGGAGGAAACTGGAGCACCTAGAAGAAATCTGCACAGACATGGCGAGAACATGCAAACACACACAGAAACCCCTTACTGCAAAGCAGCAGTGCTACCACTGTACAACTGTGCCACTAATGTATCAATATTTAGGGGTGCACCCTCCACAACTGAAAAACGAAATAGTCCAAAATCTAATAAACGTTTTGTCTGTTTTGATTAAAATTTGACGATAATAGTAAAAAGAAAATCAGCTGACCTGTGTGTTTGTTGATATTTGTCAGTAATTATGCTGCAACAAGTTTGCTATTGTTAAGGACTGCATCCTTTTTTGTGCTGGTGCTGAGAAGGAAGAGAAGAAATTGTGCCGAGAAGTGGGGTTGCCACTTTACACAAATGAAAGCTGCTACCAGAAGAGAAGTGAAAGTACAAAGCTTCTGTTTTTGCATTTGCATAACTCCCATCAGCCCTGAGACTTTTCCTTAATACCCAGTATGCACGCTGACTAACATCTTGACTAAAAACTCTTCCTTAGCCCAGTCCTGTCAAAAGCACAGTTAATGCAATATTAGCCTTTCTGTTATGACCTCTACCGTTTTGTTTACACATTTTATTCATTTAAAAACCTGCATGCCGTTTAAAGTAATCCTACCTTCCTATATTAACATACCATACAAATGTAAATATTATGA
Source organism: Polypterus senegalus (assembly GCF_016835505.1). Taxonomy (NCBI): domain Eukaryota; kingdom Metazoa; phylum Chordata; class Cladistia; order Polypteriformes; family Polypteridae; genus Polypterus; species Polypterus senegalus. The sequence goes on along the minus strand of NC_053170.1, from coordinate 55,020,118 downwards.
GTCTAACTTATATAACCATATAATTTAAAATGCATTGTTTTCACCCAAATACACAGCCTTATTTTAATTCATTGTTGCACGGAACTACAGTAGATTTCAATTCAGCAGCATCAGGTGCAGGGCAGGAGTTAGCCTAAGGTTTAGGCGCCATTGCATTCATGCTGATTGGAGTCAGAGTCACACACTCACTCACAGAGGGCCGTTAGAGTCATAGGTAATCCTAACATGCAGAGTTTGGGGATGTGGGAACATAACCTGGAGTCTCCTGAGCAAAACTGTCATCCCACCTTGCCCTGTAAATATCTGACAATATTTTGGGCCAGCACAATAGCTGATCTAACAGTTGATTACTGTGTAGATTCTTTCTTTGCATATCTGGATTATCTTTGCTTTTTTAAAGATATTCTGATTAAATTGGTAGCTATAAATTAGCCCTTTGATCAATTAATTTATGTAAGTGTAATAGAGCGGCACCTTATTCATTGTTTTAGTTTGGCCTTGTACTTGAGGCTGCCAATGGTAGTAATACTCTGAATGTTTTATTCCTAACATAAGCCTTAAAAAGGTGTATTCAATGTAATTTTTTAATTCAGTTTGAAAGAGTTAGTACTAGTGAAAAAAGTGTGTTCCAGAAGACTTCACTGCATGTAAATGGCAGTAACAGAAAAAAAGTAATTCAAATCTACATGCACGCATTTATTTGGGTTTCTCTACTGCCTCTTAAATATGACAACAATGCCATCGATTTACCAGGTTCTGCTGTTGACAACTTCCTGCTTGCATGTGAATCATAAATGACACATGTCCTGATTTTGAAGCTAGGATAGGGGTGTTGTCTATATGCACATTCTCCCCCTTTTCTCTGGGTACACTGTTTTTCTTTCCAATCTCAAAGATAAGTGTGACAGTTAATACTTAGTATGAGAGTTGATGTGTGTATTAGTGAGGCCTGTAGTAGTCTCCCACTTGATTTCTGCCTTGTGCTCGATACAGCCAGGTTGTATGTGCCGTTCTGTGACCCTGAATTGACTAATCAGGTTTGTTGCTTTGTTATCTACAAATTCAAAACTAAGCTGTTAAACATATTTTGTGTTCTTATTGATCCTACAATTGCATAGCACAGTGCCTTTCAGAAGTGGTTTGATCTTATAGTTTCTTTAAGTGTTTTTGCTCATTCATATCTTCTGTGGAAATGCACCATACATTGGGTTTTGAAACACAAGTGTGAGTGGCTTATTGCTCATTGTTTCATATTTCTCCTTCAGCCTAATAATAATTTGATTGATGATGATGCATGATGTGCATTGAGAACTGGCAAATTAACACGACATATTCTGGAATGTGAGAAAATGAAAACTACAAAAGGTGCAAATTAAAATAGAAGACACTTATACTGGATATTTAGGTATATAATACTTGATTCTGCTATATGGTAGAACTGGACAGCCATATTTGTACTCTACTCCTAAAAAAATTCATTTGGCATGTCCAGTTATTTTAATAGACTGGAACTCAGCAAATTTTTCACATAGGCACTGCAGCCTCACTAATGTTAAAGTAATCAGCAAAAAAAGTGTGATTAATTATACAGTTGTACAGTAATTACAAGGAACTCATAGTGTAAATCAATATATAGCTTCAATTATAGCAACATTAAGAGAAATAGAAACTTTTTGAAATTTGTCTCTCTAAAGATTTGTTTTTGATTTGTTAAAAATTTACAATTTAGACAGCACCTTAAACACTTTCATAAGCAAATTGCCTTTGAAGCAAATTTCTTAACAATTTTGTTTACTATGGAATTTGAACCAATTTAAATATATTGCAAGCACTCCCTAACAAGGTGGAAATATATGAAAAGTAAAGGAGACATTAAAACCATTTGAGACTCTTGTGTTTATTGAGCAATTTTTTATTCCAGAATGTGTTTGATTTTGCATAAAGATTCCTGTGATGTCTATAATTATGGCCAGCCCGGCTTAAATTTTAAATCTTTGCAAGACAAATGCTGACTTGGGATGTCTTAGTAGGATCATCGGTGATGACGATAACTCACTTGTTGAGGTATCAAAATGAAAAAAATCGACAGCTAATATGAAATATGTATATTAATCAGAAATGTGCAGTTTAAGATGTAAACCTTATCAGAGTAACCTATATTATCCAACAAAATCAGACTGATTTCACCTCATGTTAAAACAGAAGAGAAAAAAATACCTCAGAAAATTTGGAAAGATAATAAAATGAACCCTGTGGTAATGTGCCTCACTGGCATTATCAGCAGTTAAATAACATTAGTTTAGTGTACTCTGCAGTGTTAAGAGAGATGCATTTGTTGGAAAATAAAAGCACAAAAAAGTATATTTTATATAGTGCAGAGAGACGTCTTCGCTGACCATATTAGTGCTTTTTGGGGAGAGTAACGGCGGGTCTCGTGTAGACTGGAGAGATAGCCCTGTCATTGACTGGCTGGGATGGCATTGTCGGTCTTCCACTTCCACGCGCGCATCCCGCAACCTCATAACTCTGTAAGAGCAAAAGAAAGTGCGAAGTGCCTTAATATTAGTTTGCCATGGTTTAGATGAGGGATCCCGTGTTTGTAGTTGTCTGGGCTGTAGCTCAGGGAAGGAGGAAAAAAATGAAAAGTGCTTACTTTCACTTAAGGGAGAAGGGCAGTCCGTGTCTCAAAGGCTGGTACAGCTACACGCGCGCACTCTGGCAGCTCGAATTTTTATAGTACAGTGGAACCTCGGTTCACGAACATCTCGGTACATGTACAACTCGGTTTACAACCAAAAAATTTGCCAAACTTTTGCCTCGGTTCATGACCATACACTCGGTATACGAACAAGCTAGTTTCCCTTTCAGTTTGTACATGTTCAGTCTCTGACTGTGCATTTCCTGTGCAGCGAGCGAGCGAGCAAGAGAGAGAGAGCGCGACACACACACAGACACGCGAGAGAGAGACATACAAACACAGGCGTTCCAGGCTCGTGAGAGAGACACACGCACACACGAAAGAGAGAGAGAGCGAGCGAGCAAGCAAGAGAGGGAGGGCTGCACGCAAAAGGTAGAGAAGGCTTGTTTTTGTTTTCAGTTCTGTTTACAGGGATCGGTTCGTAGCGTGCATTGTTGCAAAGTTACTTTTCTTGGTGCTTTATTAAATTTACGGATTTTTCAAATGTTCATTTTTTTCCCTGTGCTTAAAACTCATCAAAAAAAAGTGTTTTTAGCGAGAAGTTCCTAGCACTATAGCGTGAACTGTAATGTGAATTTCCCCTTGGGATTAATAAAGTATCTATCTATCTATCTATCTATCTATCTATCTATCTATCTATCTATCTATCTATCTATCTATTGCAGTGTTAGTTTTCTCTGTTGTTCAAGGTTTTCTCAGTGTTATTCAATGTTTTTACATTAGTTTACTATTACGCTGTGCATTCTATGGTATAATTAACTATATTTGTGCTTAAAAACTAAACAACTATATATTTACATACAGTTTGTATGGTCTGGAATGGATTAATTGTGTTTACATACAATCTTATGGGGGAAATTGCTTTGGTTCACGACCAAATCGGTTTACGACCAGAGTTTTAGAAGGAATTATGGTTATGAACTGAGGTTCCACTGTAATTGTGCAGGGCAGGAGACGCCACTTTTCGCAGATGCGTTCATGTCATCGCGTGCCCACGGAGGAATGACGTAGAATAGTTTAATTGGTCAGCGCGAGTGCGCCAAATACAAAAGGGAATTACAGACTCTAGAGGGGGTCTTCTGGCTATATCTTGTTAACAGAAAGGTACTGTACTTGGTAGAACTCTGTCTTGAATTTATCAAGCACTACGGTTTGTGCCTTGATTATTGTAAATATTTTTTTCTTGTATATATATATTTTGATAAATATCTCTGGATTAACTTTGGTGGAGATATTTATTGGGTTGTGGTTAATGGGGCACTGTTTATTTTTGTATATAAACTTTTTCTGTATTTTGAATATGGTTGTTTTTGATGAATCCTGTACTATACACTGAGGAGCAGCTTCCTGACTTGGAGCACTGTGGACGAAGACAGCTTCACATTGGGTTTCACTAGTTTCTGTGCATTTTTCTTTTTTATTTGGGACTTTCAGCCAGCACCATAAATACTGTATATAGTCACTGTTTTTGGGCTCCATCTAATTACTGTTTTTGTGTGTCCTTTGCAGTATTGGACTGTGTATTGATATATCCCACAGGACATTATTTTTGTTTTTCTTTAAGTGCACCTATAAATAAAACCTCACTTTATTTTTCAAGAAAACCAACTCTTTTTGTGTCCGAGTCTCGCTGTCTTACACCATCATCCTGGACACGCTCTGTCCCACATACTAGACACCTAGAGTATAGGCTGGTGACCCCAATTCCCACTACATGGGGTGCCACAGGCTCCGAATCCCCATTTGTTCACACCAAATCCACAATTTTCCTCGACCATTCTATGGAGTAAAAATTACAGAATGACAAAACAGAAAATAGGAAGGAGAGCAATTTAATGCAAGAATTAAGCGCATCACAGATCTAAATTTCTTTCAAGCCAAGTAATGTCTATTCTATTGTATCCTTCATTAATTATGACAAGTTAAAAGATTAGTTGAATCCTGCCATTCTAACTCGGCAAACCTAAATATTATTTAAACTTAATCAGCACATAATTTAACTATTATCATTGACACTAAACATATTGCAACAGTCTTTAAAAATCTGCTTTTTCCAACTTAAAATACAGAATCATAAATATGTATTCGAAATATGATGGATGTACAGAGAAGTTACGTAATTCATGCATTTGTTTATAGTTGAATAGACTCCTGCTTTAAATTATTCACAGGCTGTTAATGTTGTTTTTTTAATCCTTCAATTAATTCAAAATGCAGCCTAAGTAATGATTACTAGAGCAAGTACAACTGCATAACCTATTTTCTTGTATTTACACTTGCTTAAGTATAGTGCTGATCTCAAATTCCTTCTTTTTACTTATAAAGCTTGAGATTACCAATGCCCTTTTTATTTTTTATCTTAATGTGCTTAGTTATGTGCCCTGTCCCCTTTATGTGAAGTTTTAAAGGACAGGGCCATAGCGATGTTTCAGCGGCAGGCCATAATTTGCCTATATATTCCTGACAGAAAGTCAGACCCTACAAAGTGGCATTTAGAGTTGTTTGATGATCACTATTATTTGTAAGTATCATTTGGAGCTTCTGGTTTTCTAACATTTATTGCACTGTTGCTGTGGATTTTAATAATTATAGGGAATTTGACTTTAAATGTTAGAGGTTGCCTTTTAGGTACACCTTTTTCTCTTTTTTCAAGGTATTTTTTTCTTTATAATAAATTTTCATAATATTTATGAGCCAGAATTAATACTCAGTCTTCTGAACTGCATCATTCATTTCTAAAATGGCACCCAAACAGAAATGAGATATGAGCCAACAGATGACCTGCTAAGTCGGAGCCTCAGCTTCCAACCAATTATACTCCAAACAGTTTAATTAGAAGAAACCTTCACCTTTTTTCATTTTCAGACATTGCATGACTGATAACAGGTTGTTGGACCTTGTTTGCCGGCCGAATTTCCCAGCACACCATGATGGATTACAAGGCCAGTATGACGTTGTAGAGCTGTAGCAGCCATGTGCAGAATTTTCATGCTTATTACTGATCTGCTTTGTGCATGTGTAATATCATACAGTACTCCAGCCTGATTGCCATTTAAAAAAATAAATAAATAAAACAATATTGCAGCATTTTCATTTGAGAGGTACATTATTTGACTAAACTGAGAATATTATTTGTATTGCCAGCAGATATATAACACTGATTCCCTTTTCTCCCAGTGCAATGCTGCATGTCTAATTTGCATGCATAATTAGCCATGTGCCACAGCAGAGTCAAAACAAGCATTCCCCCTCCCCATCCACTCAGCAGAAAACACAGGAGACCCGGTGAAATAATAATAATAATAATAATGAAACATTTATTAGTATTTACAAGGCGTTCTCTTAATGGAAAAAAAATTGCAATGCCTCTATACAGATACAGTATGTGGAAAACAAAAGAAGACATTTCAGCTGTGCCCAGAGATACAACTTCAAACAGTGGAACATACCAGTCCCATGTCCCTGCTTTGTGAGAGTAATGATCGATATCTTGTTTACTTGTTGCCACTTTATGGTCATTTATAGCATTTTACGTGTGGTATTAGTTTCGGTTGCTTCTTTTGTTGATTGAGGAAATGGTGGTGCTGCTCACAATTTTGGCCACAGTAAGTATTCCAGCATAGTTGGCAGGTGCTTCCCTAGCTCTCAGAGATACTTAAAAGATCATTGCACCATTATAATCTGCTCAAAACTGTATCAGTTCCCAAACATTTCTGTGATTTCTCCAAACACATAATGAAGCGAATGTCACAGGGTTTGCTGATCATACTCATTTTGTTATGTTACAGCCTTATTCCAAAATGGATTAAATTCAATTTTTTCCTCAGACTTCTACACACAACATCGTATAATGACAACATGAAAAAAGTTTACTTGAGGTTTTTGCAAATTTATTAAAAATAAAAAAAACAGAAATCACATGTACATCAACAAACTAATCACTTTTCAGATTGGCATCGCTTGAAGAAAGCAGTGGCTTGGTTTCTCAAGTTTAAAGACATACTGTTGCACTTAAGAAATGAAAGAAAAACATTTCAACTAGAAGCCAGTCAGACTAAAGGTAATCCAAAAGAACAAAAATCACTCATCACAAAGCACATGAAAAAGTATAAACGGACTTTAAAACCAAGTCCAATTTCTCTAGATGACTTAGTTAAAGCTGAAACAGAGCTTATCCGTCTAAGTCAACAGCAAGAATTTCCAGAAGAATTAAAAGCTCTAAAGAAAAAGACTTGTGTTAAAAAGAACAGTCAAATCTATAAACTCGACCCGATCATACAAGATGGAATATTAAGAGTTGAAGGAAGACTCTGTAAAGCATTGTCCATGCAAATAGATGGACAAAAGAGTATTTGCCAATACTTCAAAAATGTCAAAAATGGCTTGCACCAAGTAGAAATTTTGAACCAGGGGACGTTGTTCTAATTGTAAATAAAGCTACACCTCGCAATTCCTGGGTAATGGGTCGAGTCATCAAGACAATGCCAGTTGCCAAAGGTGCAGTCAGAAGAGTTTGTGTGCAGACCAAAACCAGCACACTGGACAGACCCGTGAATAAACTGTGCCTGCTTCAAGAAACAGCCAATGTTTGAAATATGAAATTTTTTAAATGTTTGTTTGCAGTGTTAGTGCTAATGATTTGAAAAGAATAGTCAATATAAAAGTAATTGGCTCATATTGAAGTAAAGTATAGTAATTGTCTCCGCTCCTGCATAGCCAATTAGGGGCCGGAAATGTAAGAGCCAATCTTAGAAGGTTAAAGTTTTGAGTTAAACTCATATTAATGTTTGCTTAATTTGAATAGAATATAAATTCCTTTCATAGTCATAACTTATGGTATAGTCTTTTCCCCCTATACGTTAGCAAGAGATAGAACCTTTTTACTATAACTGAGTAACAGTGTGATAATAAGCTCAGTTTGTTTAGAACAGGTCCCAGTAAAGAGGGACTTGAAAGACCCATTTTAAGCTTTGAAATGTGATAAGCATACAGTTTTCTAACCGTTTTGAAATGGTTCAGAAATGTTAAGTAAATAGTAACGATTTGAGATGTAACAAGATTAAGCTTAGAATTTAACTTTTATTAACATTAATTTTTCCTTTTTTTTATATTTTAATTTTCCTTTTTTGTGTGAATTGTTTTACTTTAAAACTTAACTAAACTTTTAAAAACGAAGATATTTTGTCTGTGGAATCATGTCTGCGCATCAGACTTTTGTTGAATCCCATTTCTGAGTTGAAGCTGCAGAAATTTTGGGAAACCGCAGCTACAATTTTCGTCAGAAAACTAGCTATCTAAGGCCTGAACTGGAATCTACCATCCGAGAACAGAGGACACTTCTGCTACAGAACTCGTCAACGAAGAAAAAGAACTGAATCATTCAGAAGGTACTGTGCACTTATCCACTATCTTCGCATGATCATAAATGAAAGCAAGGTCGCCGTACCTTAAGAAGATTTGAGAGACTGTGATATTATTAAAGAATGTCTAGGAAAAAGACATTTTGGATGATTGGATGTGCCTTTGTTTGAATCATTGGAGCCTTGTTTTAAGGAATTAATCTGCCTTGTTGGAACGTTCCTATTGTGATGAAATTCTTGTCAAGAAACGTCCTGTCATTTGCTTGAACTGTTGTCATGGCACAAGTGAGATCGGCAGTGATCTGAGTACAGACTCGAAGTCAGAAAATATAATTAGAGATCTTAGAGATCACATAAGTCAGAGGAAAGATAAGCTTTCCGTGTTCATAACTGAGATCGAAAGTCTTAAAAACATTCCAGGAAACCGCTTAATTGTAGCTAAAAGATTTGAAGATTTTGGTGTAACGGATAGAGATATAGAGGAATTACATGAAAAGCTACTGTCTACCTTAAGTGTTGTCAGACGGAGCACCTGGAGCACATCCGGGTGAGAATAAAAGGGCATGCCTTCCTACACACTGGGAGCTAGAGTCGGGAGCGGGACTGGGACGAAGCTTGGGGAATCTTGTGGGGGGTACACCGAGAGTATGGGGTACCGGACCTCCTGATAAGGGCTGTTCAGTCCCTGTACGATTGGTGTCAGAGCTTGGTTCACATTGCCGGCAGAAAGTCGAACCCGTTTCCAGTGACAGCTGGACTCTGCCAGGGCTGCCCTTTGTCACCGATTCTGTTCATAACTTTTATGGACAGAATTTCTAGGCGCGGCCAGGGCATTGAGGAGGTCTGGTTTGGTGGACTCAGGATTGGGTCACTGCTTTTTGCAGATGATGTTGTCCTGTTTGCTTCATCAGGCCGTGATCTTCAGCTCTCTCTGGATCAGTTCGCAGCTGAGTGTGAAGCGGCTGGGATGGGAATCAGCACCTCCAAAACAGCTGGAAAAGGGTGGAGTGCCCTCTCAGGGTTGGAAGCAAGATCCTGCCCCAAGTGGAGGAGTTCAAGTATCTCAGGGTCTTGTTCACGAGTGAGGGAAGAATGGAGCATGAGATCAACAGGCGGATCGGTGTGGCGTCCGCAGTGATGCGGGCTCTGCATCGGTCTGTCGTGGTGAAAAATGAGCTGAGCTGTAAGGCAAAGCTCTCAATTTACTGGTCGATCTACGTTCCTACCCTCCCCTATGGTCATGAGCTATGGGTAGTGACCGAAAGAACGAGATCACGAATACAAGCGGCTGAAATGAGTTTCCTATGCAGGGGCTTTCCCTTAAAAATATGGTGAGAAGCTCAGTCATCCGGGAGGGGCTCAGAGTAGAGCCACTGCTCCTCTGCATTGAGAAGAGTCAGATGAGGTGGCTCAGGCATCTGATTGGGATGCCTCCTGGACGCCTCCCTGGTGAGGTGTTCCGGGCATGTCTAACCAGGAGGAGGCCCCGAGGAAGACCCAGGACACGCTGGATGGAATATGTCTCTTGGCTGGCCTGGGAATGCCTCAGGATTCCCCCGGAAGAAGTGGCCGGGAAGAGGAAAGTCTGGGTATCTCTGCTTAAGCTGCTGCCCCAGCAACCCGATCACGGATAAGCAGAAGAGGATGGATGGATGGATGTATATATATATATATATATATATATATGTATATATACATATATATATATGTACGTATGTATATATATGTATGTATGTATGTACTGTATTTATGTATATATACAGTACAGGCCAAAAGTTTGGACACACCTCATTCAATGTGTTTTCTTTATTTTCATGACCATTTACAGCACTCCATCACTTGTATACATGTATGTAACATGTATATATGTATATATAAAGTCATATAAAAACGTTTGGGAACCCCTCTTAATTCTTTAGATTTCTTTTTATCATTGGCTGAGCTTTCAAATTAGCAACTTCCTTTCAATATTTGACATGTCTTATGGAAACAGTAGTTTTTCAGCAGTGAAAATAAGTTTATTAGATTAACAGAAAATATGCAATATTCATTATCACAAAATTAGACATAAATGTGGGCACCCCAACAGAGATATGACATCAATACTTAGTTGAGCCTCCTTTTGCAAATATAACAGCCTCTAGATGCCTCCTGTAGCCTTTGATGAGTGTCTGGATTCTGGATGGAGGTATTGTTTGACCATTCTTCCATACAAAATCTCTCTAGTTCAGTAAAATTTGATGGCTGCTGAGCATGGACAGCCTGCTTCAAATCAACCCATAGATTTTCGATGATATTCAAGTCAGGGGACTGTGACGACCATTCCAGAACATTGTACTTCTCCCTCTTTATGAATGCCTTTGTAGATTTCGAACTGTGTTTTGGGTCATTGTCTTGTTGTAATATCCAACCCCTGTGTAACTTCAACTTTGTAACTGATGCTTGAACATTATCCTGAAGAATTTCTTGATATTTTGTTGAATTCATCCGACCCTCGACTTTAACAAGTGCCCCAGTCCCTGAACTAGCCACACAGCTCCACAGCACAATGGAACCCCCACCAAATCTGACAGTAGGTAGCAGGTGTTTTTCTTAGAATGCAGTGTTCTTCTTCTGCCGTGCAAAGCGCTTTTTGTTATGACCAAATAACTAAATTTTTGTCTTATCAGTCCAAAGCAGTTTGTTCCAAAATGAATCTGGCTTGTCTAAATGAGCATTTGCATACAAGCGACTCTGTTTGTGCGTGAGTGCAGAAAGGGCTTCTTTCTCATCACTCTGCCATGCAGATGTTCTTTGTGCAACTTGCGCTGAATTGTAGAATGATATACAGATACACCATCTGCAGCATAAAGTTCCTGCAGGTCTTTGGAGGTGATTTGTGGGTTTATGTAACCATTCTTACAATCTTGTGCATATGCCACTCTTGTATTTTTCTTGGCCTGGCAGACTTGGGGTTAACAGCAACTGTGTCTGTGGCCTTCCATTTTATGATTCCATTCCTTACAGTTGAAACTGACAGTTTAAACCTTTGAGATAGCTTTTTGTAGCCTTCCACTAAATCATGAGACTGAACAATCTTTGTTTTCAGATCTTTTGAGAGTTGGTTTGAGGATCCCATGCTGCCACTCTTCAGAGGAGAATCAAAGGGAAGCACAACTTGCAATTGACCCCCTTAAATACTTTTTCTCATGATTGGACACACCTGTCTATGAAGTTCAAGGCTTAATGAGCTAATCCAACCAATTTGGTGTTGCAAGTAATCAGTATTGAGCAGTTACATGCATTCAAATCAGAAAATGTACAAGGGGACCCACATTTTTTCACAGCCAGTTTTTCATATTTGATTTAATTTCATACAACTAAATACTGCTTCACTAAAAATCTTTGCTCGGAAAACACACCAGTACTCAGATGTTCCTAGGAAATGAAAGACATACCACTGTTATTTTTGTTGAAAGTAGAGTCAATTATTATGCAGGCTGAGAGGGGTTCCCAATTTTTTTCATATGACTGTATCTATATATATATATATATATATATATATATATATATATATATATATATACAATATATTTGTATATATATATATATATATATATATATATATATATATATACAGTGGTACCTCGGTATACGTCTGCTTTGGAATAAGTCCAACTTGGTATACGTCCTGTTTAGAGGCGAAATATTTTGCTTGGTATACGACCTTTGTTTGGAATACGACTCGTGTGCTAGAACAACACGTGTGGTATACCGCCGCGCACCTTCAAAAAAAAAAAAAGGGCCAAGTTTTAACCTGTACAGTAATCCCTCGCTATATTGCGCTTCGACTTTCGCAGCTTCACTCTATCGTGGATTTTATATGAAAGCATAACTAAATATATAACGCAGATTTTTCGCTGCTTCGTGGTTTCTGTGGACAATGTGTCTTTTTACTTCCTGTACATGCTTCCTCAGTTGGTTTGCCCAGTTGATTTCATACAAGGGACGCTATTGGAGGATGACTGAGAAGCTAACCAATCAGAGCATGCAGTTAAGTTCTCCTGACTGAGAAGCTAACCAATCTAAGCACGCAGTTAAGTTCCTGCGTGCTGAATGCAGTGTTAACCAGGAAGTCTCGTCTCGCTCATTCAGCATCAACGTGTTTCGCTGTGTAAAGAGTTGTGCTCTTTTGTGTTTATCTTTGTGCATAGTCAAGCCCTTCATTATGGCTCCAAAATAATCTGCTACTGCTTCAGGGGCTGTGCCCAAGTGCAAACGGAAGATGTTAACGATTGCCGAAAAGGTAAACGTTTTGGATTTGTTGAAGGCTACGATTCTTTTTATTTAAAAAGTAGGAAAGGAATATAAGATCTACGGCCGCAGTGTCCTTTTAACCAGGGTGCAAAACGAGTTGTAAGTGGATGTAATAAGGCAGTAGTCTGGGTGGAATCTGCTTTAGGGATTTGGATTGAAGACTGCCAGAAGAAGAACAACGGCAGTGCTACACAATCGCCTGAAGTGGCTCCTTTGGAAGAGCTGTAACGCTCTCCTTTGTTGTGCAGTAAAATTAAACTCATTGTTTAACAGGTGGAGGCCACTGACATTTTTCCCTCCTCATCTTTTCTGACTGTTTCTTCACTAGTTTTGCATTTGGCTACAGTCAGTGTCACTACTGGTAGCATGAGGCGATACCTTGACCCTACAGAGGTTGCACAGGTAGTCCAACTTCTCCAGGATGGCACATCAATACGTGTCATTGCCAGAAGGTTTGCTGTGTCTCCCTGCACAGTCTCAAGGGCATGGAGGAGATTCTAGGAGACAAGCAGTTACTCTGGGAGAGCTGGAGAGGGCCATAGAAGGTCCATAACCCATCAGCAGGACAAGTATCTGCTCCTTTGGGCAAGGAGGAACAGGATGAGCACTGCCAGAGCCCTACAAAATGACCTCCAGCAGGCCACTGGTGTGAATGTCTCTGACCAAACAACCAGAAAGACTTCATGAGGGTGACCCAAAGGCCCCATGTCCTCTAATGGGCCCTGAGCTCACTGTCCAGCAGCATGCAGCTCGATTGGCATTCGCCATAGAATACCAGAATTGGCAGATGCACCACTGGTGCCCTGTGCTTTTTACAGATGAGAGCAGGTTCACCCTGAGCACGTGACAGAGGTGAAAGGGTCTGGAGAAGCCATGGAGAACATTATGCTGCCTGTAACATCATTCAGCATGAGCAGTTTGGTGGTGGGTTAATGATTGTCTGGGGAGGCATATCCATGGAGGGTCACACAGACCGCTACAGGCTTGACAAAGGCACCTTGGCTGCCATTAGGTATCAGGATGAAATCCTTGGACCCAGTGTCAGACCCTATGCTGGTACAGTGGCTCCTGGTACACGAAAATTCCTGGCCTCATGTGGTGAGAGTATGCAGGCAGTTCCTGGAGGATGAAGGAATTGATACTATTGACTGGCCACCACACTTTCCTGACCTAAATCCAATAGAACACCTCTGGGACATTATGTTTTGGTCCATCCAATGCCACCAGGTTGCACCTCAGACTGTCCAGGAGCTCAGTGATGCCCTGGTCCAGATCTGGGAGGAGATCCCCACAACACCATCTGTCATCTCATTAGAAGCATGCACCGATGTTGTCAGGCATGTATACAAGAACACAGGGGCCATACAAAGTGCTGCGTACAATTTTGAGTTGCTGCAATTAAATTTTGGCAAAATGGACTAGCCTGCCATATAATTTTTTCACTCTGATTTTTGGGGCGTCTTTGAATTCAGGGCTCTGTAGGTTGATCATTTTCATTTTCATCAAACGATGTGGCATCCTTTCGTTCCTAACACATTACCCAGTCTATATCAGTATAGATATCCAGGAGGATTTCTTTTCCCATTGAGATCTGATGTGTTTTCAAAGTGTTCCTTTAATTTTTTGAGCAGTTTATATATATATATATATATATATATATATATATATATATATATATATATATATATATATATATATATGTGTGTGTGTGTGTGTGTGTGTGTATATATATATGTATATGTATGTAATATAATATACTTGTATATGCTGGCTTCATGTGAGTACATTAAGAGTGCACTATGATAAATTGCTGTTGACGTAAAATTTCAAGGAAGATGTCACAAAGATTTTCATTATTCTGAGAGCTCTCTGGATTCCACTGAAACCTGCATTAAACTTTTTTACATTGATTTTCAGTTGTAACCATCATTTTGAAAACTGTAAGAAAATCACAGAGAGTTGTAAACAGTTGCAGCATGTGTTTAGTGAAGTCAGCCGTGGAGTGTGACATCCCCAGCAACTAAGTCACAATGCTATGCAACTAGTTATGACAAAGTCAAGTTGGATTTTATTGTAACAAACTAGCAAAATACCCGCGCTTCACAGTGGCGAAGTACTGTCTTAAAATTTTTATTAAGAAGAAAATGAAACCTTTTTTAAACTGAGGGAAAATATGCCAATAATTATTTAAGGATCTCTTTGTATACCACATTGTGAGTTCGGCCCTCGGGTTGTAAAATGACCAAGCTGTGCGCTCAGCTTACTCTTGAGCATGCAACGTACAGTTGGCCATGTGAACAGTAATCTTGTTTCAAATCTCACAGCTTGGATTGCTGCTGTCATAATCGGTTTGAGTTTCATGGTTTGCTTCAATTACGATGGTATTTGCAGGACTTGTGTTGAAGTGACATCCATAAACATCAAAGTGTCCACTACTGAAATCGTCACCTGTGAATCTAAGATGTATAAGAGGCATTGGCGGTTGTCGAAAGGGTGTAAAATATTTGGCCATTTCGGTACACTTGAAAGCGACAACCGAACAATTCAGCAGAAGCCATCAACTCACATGCAGAACCATAGGTGAAAGGCTTAAGCATTTCATTCTTATAGTGCTCCTGTGTAGTATAATTATCTCGTGTACCGTCATCAGTCCACACCTTGAACCTGTCCCAGTCATTCAATACATAAGACACAATGTTCCTCCGGATATCAAGAGTGAGCCTGATATGGCCGTGCAATATGTAACAAAGAGAATGGAAAAGGTAGGTGCCATCTCCGAGCATGGAAACCACTCGGTAAGTGACAGTTCTTTGGTCGATGGTGATCACCTCTATAGACATGTTAATGGGGGTACAGTTGGAATGATAAAGGAAATTGGTACCTGAACAATGTAAAGTAAGTCTAAAATACCTACACAATAACTATAATCGTAATAAACGAACAATAAAACAGCGGATAAGCCGTGGGTTAAATAAAAAGGCTGTAGTTATCAGCAGGGAGACGTGAATTCTGTGGCAAAGCAAGGAAGGGAATGTAGAGACCAGAGCGACGGACGGCCTTATATAGGCAGGCAGCCAACAACGTGAGAGGCGTTGAGATGGGGGACCCAACGCCACCTCACACGGTGACCGAGCTGCAGGCTATGGATGTATATATGTACGTAAGTAGGATTCAGTTAGCGTTGGGAACCCGCGTACCAAATTTCTTGAAGATGGGCTCATAAGTAACAAAGACCGTTGAAAAGTTCAATATGGCGGCCAACAGTGGCATCATATCACCGAAATAAGTATGTACATTGGTTTCGGTTAGCGTAGGGAAGCCGCCTACCAAATTTCGTGAAGATGGGGCCATAAATAAGAAAGTTCAACAAGGCAGACGTTTTTGACTGTTATGACTGTTACGTGTAGAGTTTCGAAATTAAACCTGCTTAAATTTGTAAGTAAGCTGTAAGGAATAAGCCTGCCAAATCAGCCTTCTACCTACACGGGAAGTTAGAGAATTAGTGATGAGTGAGTGAGTGAGTGAGTGAGTGAGTGAGTGAGTGAGTCAGTCAGTCAGTCAGTCAGTCAGTCAGTGAGGGCTTTGCCTTTTATTAGTATAGATTACTTAGTCGCAGGCGTGGCTGAAATTAAACAGCCGATGAGTACTTAGTTGAAAATACAATTAATGGCCCAACTAATGAGCAACATTGATGAAAGCAACCGTCTTGGAGTGCAAATGTGGGAGAGGTGTATCAAACTTTATAGGCAGCACGGATGTCTGTTTGAAAGAGTGGAAAAAGATAAAGAGATGTGTTGAGATTGCACTTTATTCCAAAATGCTCCACATTGATTTAAAGACAAAATGAGGTGACATTTCAGAACTTTTTTGCCACAACGCAAGATTTGGACCCATAATTAAAAGTAAGAAGGGAATTGTGTAGTCTGTCAAACCCTGCAATTCCTAGCTGTATAATCTGAAACCCTCAGTAGCAAAGAGATTCAGCAACTGCATTCATTAAGTTTGACTAGAATTTTTGTGAAGTCTGAGTTCAGCCCTAAGTCTTCGTATATGGTTATAAGGGATTTTAAAAGTCTGTCTATGCCAGAGAGACATGTGGTCATTTTGTGACTATGGGCATTTTGATTAAAAACTACAGTGAGCTAAGTTTTGTTATTCAGACAAGCTTCAGTAAACTGATACTGAACTGGGAACTTATTTCTACAAAATTTAACTTTTGCTTACATATGTTTAATACCTAGAGCAATAAGTGTGGGACTGTTCTTCATATGTTATTTTACAGTTCTATGATTTTTTGCGCAAGGTTATACCTTTTTTCTGGTTTGGTGGATAACTTATAATCTTAGTTTAGAATGACTGTTTAACTAGTAAATCAAATGCCTGGCAGGATGTACTATATGTATTCTTAGTAAAATTGGATAAAGTACAGATGAACACTTTAGACGCAATAAGGTGTTTAGCACATACCTTAATGATTAAAACTGTCGAACAAACCTATCAATTATTAGAATGATTAGCCAATGACAATGGAGAAACATCATAGGGTCCGAATTTCCATGTGGGGATATGTGCATAAAGGAAAGCCTGCACAAGGGTGAAAGACAGACTCTATTTATTCAGAAAGACTTCATCCAACTGGACCTAAGAGATACCATCTTTGTATCAGATTGACTCCTTAGACGCACATCTCTCTCGCAGAGATGTATTTTTGGACTCTACTCTTCAGCCTTCATGTATATCATTTTACTAGTCTAACTAACTGGTGAGAAGTTTTTTGACTTTGAAACCAGTGTGTAATTTTACAAGGGCTTCACATTCAGACTTTGCTATTATTGATATGTGCTGGGTTTTTTTTTTTCTAAAATAATTTTGCTTTAAACTTGTATAAATTTGTCTGTAAATCTTGAGTGACTGAAGCAACAAAGTAGATAGAGGGCACCTGCATTAGTAGATTCACTCTTCTGCACTGTAGAGTTAGCAGCATAGAAGGAATACCTCCGATCAGGAGCAGCAAGATTCAGATTTTATTAGCAAAATGTATAAGGATGAACAGTCTTTAAAATAAATCACAAAAGTGTCCAAACACAGTACCTTTACCTTCATATTTCCTCTTTAAACTGACCAATAGAGGCCAATTCAGGGGTAATTTTGGTCAAAGGCATAAATCCCAATTTCTGCATACTCAACAACAACGTTTATTTATATAGCATATTTTCATACAAATGGTGTACTGTAGCTCTAAGTGTTTTTTTTTTTAATTCATTTTATTACAATCCGTACATAGTAATCAAGTTTTTACAAAAAAAAGAATTATGTTAAGAACAGATCGATCCCCAACCCTAAGAGAGAGAGCAAGCCAAGCGGCGTAAAATTTAAGGCTTGTAAACATACCTAAATTAATAAATTCTCTGTGCTTTATAAACTTATTTTAAAATATTACTGATTAGATCCTGCCATGTTTTGAAAAAGTCTGTACAGATCCTCTAACTGAGTATTTGATTTTTCCAATTTCAAATAATATAACACATCAGTTTCCCACTGACTTAAAGAGGAGAGTTTGGGTTCTTCCAGTTTATCAGAATAAGTCTGCGTGCCAACAGTGTAGTGAATGCAATCACAATTTGTTTGTCCTTCTCCACTTTAAGCCCCTCTGGAAGATCCCCAAACACAGCTGTTAATGGTTTAGGAGGGATTGTGAGTCCAAGGCTGTCTGAGAGGTAATTAAAAATTTTTGTCCAGAATAATGTTAATTTGGTGCAGGCCCAGAACATGTGACCCAGTGAGGCTGGGGCTTGGTTGCAACGTTCGCAGGTTGGATCATGCCCTGGAAACATTTTGGAGAGTTTTAGTCGAGACAGATGTGCTCGATATATAATTTTGAGTTGTATAATTGTATGCTTTGCATATGGAGCTTGAGTGAATTCTCTGCATTGCTACTTTCCACTCCTTTTCTGATATATTAATTGAGAGATCTTTTCCCAGTGTCCTCTTGGATCTTTGAAAGGAAGGGATTGTAAAATGATTTTATATATTGTAGAGATGGAGTCTAACTCCTTGAAATTGAGCAATATTTTTCCAGCGTGGATGAGGGTGCAAGATGAGGAAAATCTGGAAGGTTCTGTTTAACAAAGTTCCTGATTTGATGATAGTGAAAGAAATGTGTAGCTGGAATGTTAAATTTGGAATGTAATTGTTCATAGGATGCAAAGACGTTGTCTATATAAAGATCTCTAAGCAAGTTAATTCCAAATTTTTCCAGATATTAAAACTGCATATGTTTGTGAAGGTTGAAAGAGGTGGTTCTCTTGCAGGGTGCCACAGAAGAAGCTTCTCCGTCTTAAAATGCTTTCTACATTGGTTCCAGATTCTAAGTGAGTGGAGCACAATTGGGTTATTAGTGTATTGCCGATAACGTGTGTTTATTGGAGCACAGAGCAAGGAATACAAAGTGGTACTGCAGGATTTTACTTCTATTGCGGTCCATGCCTGTGTATGTTCTTCTATTTGTGTCCAGGTTCTTATCACTGTATATTTGCTGCCCAGTAATAAAACTGGAAGTTAGGTAGAGCCATGCCGCCTTCTGCCTTTTGTCTTTGTAGGGTCGCTCTTTTGATGCGTGGATGTTTTGAATTCCAAATAAATGAGGTTATTGTTGAATCTAATTGCTTAAAGAATGATTTATTAATGTATATTGGTATGTTTTGAAATAAAAAGGAGCTTAGGAAGAATATTCATCTTAACAGTGTTAATTCTTCCAGCTAGTGTGAGATGAAGGGTTGACCATCTATGCAAGTCTTGTTTAATTTTTTCCATGCAGACGAAAATTTTGTTGATAAAGAGCTTTATGTTTACTTGTGATGTTTACCCCTAGGTATTTAAACTGTTCTGCAATGATAAAAGGTAGGGTGTCTAATCTAATATTATATGCTTGAGAATTCACTGGAAAGAGT
The DNA here is from genome assembly GCF_016835505.1 of Polypterus senegalus. Lineage (NCBI taxonomy): Eukaryota > Metazoa > Chordata > Cladistia > Polypteriformes > Polypteridae > Polypterus > Polypterus senegalus. Next base: position 55,000,814 of record NC_053170.1, on the reverse strand, counting down.
ACACTTTTATTCAGATTAATTCTGAGACCAGAGATCTTTTGAAATTCTGTGAGTGCTGCTAAGACTGCAGGCACAGAATTTTCTGGGTCCGATATATACAGTACCATGTCATCTGCATATAATGAGATTTTCTGTTCCAGTCCTTCTCTGCTAATCCCCTTTATCTGATCAGTATTTCGACAATGTATTGCCAGTGGTTCAATGGCGATTGCAAACAGCAGTGGTGACAAGGGCATCCTTGTCTTGTGCCACGTTCTAGTTTAAAGTAGTCTGAGCAAATGTTATTGATGCAAACTGAAGCTTCTGGGTTAGTATACAGTAATTTAATCCATGCACAAATGTTCGGGCCAAACCCAAACTTCTCCAATATAGTAAAAAGGTATTTCCATTCAATCATGTCGAATGCTTTTTCTGCATCCAATGATAATAATATTTCTGGGGTGTTTGATTTAGTTGGTGAGTATATTACATTAAACAGGCGTCGAAGATTTGAAGATAAGTGTCGGCCCCTAATAAATCCAGTTTGGTCTTGTGATATTACTGAGGGAGCACTTTCTCCATCCTTCTAGCTATGATTTTAGAGAGTATTTTAACGTCGTTATTCAGAAGTGAAATTGGTCTGTATGATGCACATTGTAATAAGTCCTTATTTTGTTTTGGAAAGACAGTGATTAGTGCTTGGCGAAAGGTTTGTGGAAGAGATTGGTTATCTCTGGCTTCTGTAAATGTTGCTAATAGGAGGGAGCTAGCTGAGCGGAGAATTTCTTGTAAAACTCTGCAGGGTAGCCATCAGGGCCTGCTGCTTTTCCACCTTGGAGTGACTTTATAGCATCTAGTAATTCTGATAATGCCAGAGGTTTATCAAGTTCCTCCACACTAAAAGCGTCAATTTGTGGTATCTGTAATGTATCCAGAAATGCATTAGATTGTATATTGTCTTCTTTAAACTCAGTAGTATATAGGGATTTATAGTAGTCTCTGAAAGTGTGCATTATATTTTTGTGTTCGATGATTTTATCTCCGTTAGTGTTAGTGATTACGAGATTGCGTTGCACATCTTGCTTGTGAATTTGTTGAGCTAAAAGCTTATTAGCTTTCTCTCCATGTTCATAATAATGATGTCTGGATTTGTAAATTAGATGTTCAGTTTCTTTAGTTGTCAAGAGGTTTAATTCTGAATGTAGAGCCTGCCTCCTCTATGTAGAGTCTCGCTTGGTAGTCTGGCATGTTCTTCATCTATTTTAGTAATTTCGCTTTTATCTCTGCTACTTTCTTTATTTCTGTGGGAAAGATATGAGATAATCTGTCCTCTTAAGAAGGCCTTAAGAGTTTCCCAGAGTATTCCTGCAGAGATCTCAGGGGATGTATTTGTCTCTAGAAAGAATTTGATTTGTTTGGATATAAATTCAGTACAATTCTCGTCAGCTAATAGAAGCGGTTGAGGCCATCTGCGGGTGAGTGTATGGGGCTTAGTAATTTCAGCTCCAAGATCATAGGAGCATGGTCTGAAATAACAATAGCATCGTATTTACAAGATTTAATCTTAGGCAAGAAGTTATTATCTATAAAGAAGTAATCAATCCTTGAGTAGCAATGATGTACTGGTGAGTAGAAAGAATATGTTCTTGAATTTGGGTTTAAAAACCTCCAGGGATCTGATAAGTTGTGATCAGTTATAAACTTTGTAATTATCTTTGCGTGTTAGTTGCCTTCCCCTGTGGAGGAAGTCTTATCTAAAAGTGGATTTAAAACACAATTAAAGTCCCCAGCCATTATAACTTTATGAGTGTTCAGATTGGGAATGGATGCAAATAAATTTTGTATAAATTCCTTATCATCAACATTAGGTGCATAAACATTTATCAAAATCATTTTACAGTTAGATAAGTCTCCCATGACCATTACATATCTCCCTTCAGGATCCAATACTACATCTGATGCTACAAATGGTACTGTTCTATGTATGAGAATTCCCACCCTCTAGTTTTCTTTGTAAAACTAGAATGGAACATTTGGCCAGTCCAGTCTTTTGCAGCGGAACTGATCCTTGCTTAGTAAGTGGGTTTCCTGTAAAAATACTATTTTAGCATTTAGACCTGTTAGGTGAGAAAGTACTTTCTTTCTCTTTAATTCGTGATTCAGGCCTTTAACATTCCAGCTTACGAAGTTAACTGTCCCATCATGGAGACACTGATTCTGAGTTTTTGATGTCATTTTATAGTCTTAACTGGAAGTGAAATAGTTTAGGTCTTAATTTCCTATTTCCCCAAGAGTTGTTGCCATGCAGCTTATTATTACGTTGATAGTTATAATTATAAAGATTGAGATGATAGATTAGGTATAGATCAAGCCTGCTCTCTTTCTCTCCCCTTAACCCCCACCCTCCTTTTTGCCTCCCCAAGTGAGGCTAAAACCCACTTCACGCAGTCCCAGTCCTCTGACATACCCAGAGACAGAGCACGTCCAAAGCACAACAAGCCCCATGCAGTGGCGCTTTAGTTTAAAAGATAGAGATATCTGTTACCAATATAGTCTTTAAAAGAGGAAAAAAAAAAAAAAAGAATTTTGCACTTAAAATATATATATAGTCTTCAGCAATTTTAGTGCATTAAGATGATACCCCCAGATAATAAACCCAGGTGATGGTGTTAAAGATGTGTCCAAAATAAGCATAACAAGTCTTAATGCAGTAATAGCAATAACAATAAACCAAGGGTATGATATTGAACAGTCTCGTTTAGGGTAGAGATGAAATAATTAGAAAAGAAAGAGAGAGAAAAAAAAAAGAAAAAGTAATTAAGCACAATAAAACATAGATAGCGCCCTAGTAATACTAAGTAATAATAAGAATATATGAGAATATATGCTGATAAAAACCCGTATTTTAAAACAATAGATCAGACAGTAGATTATTAATCCTAGCTTTATCATTTACCGCCATGACTCACTATTATGTATCAGAATAGTCCCGGGATCAGCTTTCTTAATTCATTTTCTGCTTCTTCCTTGCTAGCGAAGACATAGAAATGACCTGCCATTCCACTTTCAGTTTTGCGGATACAGGAGGCTGTATTTGACACTGGCTTGCCGTAGCCGCTGTTTAATATTATAGAAGGCTGCGCGTTTAATAGCTGTTGCTGGAGAGAAGTCAGGGAAGATACGAATGTGGTTATTTTCATATATAATATCTTCCTTGTTTCTGAGGAGTGCCATCACCTCTAGCTTAAATGATAATCATTCAAAACGAACTACAAAACGAACTGTAAGCCGCTGCTATCTCAGATTCTGCTTTAAAGTCGCCCCCGATTATTTTAGAGAAAAGTTCAGCTGCGAATTTCACAGGGTTTGAACTTTCGATTCTCCGCAGACCTTCAATTCTGACATTATACCTTCTACTCCCATCTTCTAAAGCAGCCAGTCTGTCTCCAAGTTTTTCTCCGAGTTTTTTACATTCGGAACTGACATTTACTGCTCTTTCCTCGGCACTGGCAGCTAAATGTTCGGCCATTTCGATCCGATTCGTGAATGTCTCCTTAAGATGCTCCAATTGATCAGCAAGCATGCTCAGTTTAACCGAGTTTTCTGAATGCGCTCTTCAATTTTACCCAGCACCTGTCTTACCTCTTGACGCAGCCTTTCATTTGCCTGTTGGAATTCCTGTCGCAGCCATTCATTGGCCTGTTTCATCTCCTGTTTCAATTCCTGTTTCAGTCTCTCAAATGCCTTTGCCGTTGCTTTCTCATTAGCCTTCTCGCTTTTCTTTATATCTTGCGTGAGCTCAGCGAGCAACACTTCAGTTCAGATAGTTCAATTGTGCCTTCTTGTACCGTAGATGAAGCAGCAGACTTTGCTGAAGCCGGTGTCCCCGCTGCTCCAGGCTCGCGTAATTGCGTAACTGAAGCCGCGGACTTCCCGGCCCTTTCCAGTTTCAGGTAATCTTCTCCAATCGGCGAGCTATCCACATCTGCACTCACGATCGCACCTTCGCTCCCCTTTTCGCTCTCAGCCGGCGACGATGTAGCGGACCGTGGTCCCGAGGAGTCTGTGCTTTCGCCCATCTGATCCAGGTCTGTCTCTGATAGGCCGTATCTTGAACTGGGGCTTGCTGATCGCAGCTTGGATGTAGCTTTAGTTTTCAATTCTTTCGAACCCCCCTTCTTGTTGGCCATGTTTATATGTGCTTACATATACTGTAGCAGTCCCTCTCGGGTTGAATAAATACAGGATATCTCAGAATAATAAGCAAATAATATGAAAAATAGCACCACTGCTAGCGGAGCTCCACTTCAGACGTCCATCTCTCGCATCGGACGAGACCAAAAAAAAGCTCTAAGTGTTTTGCAAGATGAAGAAATAAACATTTATATGAAATAATAAGATTAAGCAATACTAAGTAACAAAGAATAAAATAAGGTCAGATGGCCAGGAGGACAGAAAAAGCAAACATGTACTATGAAGATATTTCAATGTTCCTTTAAAAATTTTTGAAGAATCTGCGTTCTAAGCTTACAAATGGCTTAATGTCTACTAAAGAGCTGATTGTGTGATGATTGGGTATTTGGAGAAAGAAAAGTAAGGGCAGGAATTGGGGGTTAGTAAGTTTGAAAGAGACAGTACTGCTGCAATAAATTATTTCATCGAAGGTCATGCACAGGGCAGCAAGCATCTTCCGTGAGGTATAAACAATCACTGCACCACAGTGTTCCCATGTTTAATAACATACTTTCTAACTCCTATTATCATGAAAATGATATCAATTATACATCTCAGTACTGTATTTTAATTATTCAGAGAGCTGTAATATCATAAATGTAATGAATTCTGTGTCCTGTCGGAAGAAGAGAAAGCCTGTTTAAGAAGCACGTAGTGATTCACACACAATGAGCACATAGAAGATCAAATACAAAACAAAGCATTTAACGTGCTACTTTTGTTACAATAGGATTTCAGAAACTAGTAAATTAAACGATTAAAGATGAAGTTTATGATGTTCTGCTTTAATGACAAAATAAACTATGTGATTAAAGTGGAAATTTCGAAGTTAAAGTAGACATTTCGTGCTTTTTTCCCCCACTGTGTGCATATTTTTTTCCTCTGTACCCTAATCCGCTTCCATCTGACACTCAGACAGTGGGCTACGACTCGACTTTTCATGCTGACTTTGATATCTGACAACTTCTTTATTTATTTCGGGCACTGTGCGACTTTATGATCTTGCGCTTTCGAGTTTCTCAGATACTCTGTCACTCGATCAACTTCCTTTTGTTGTTTATACCACTGTTTTAAACCAACAAATAGTACATTTTTCTTTGCCTCCACTTAGTATTCTCTGAAATTCTTCTATTTCCCCCCGTGCTTTTGCCATTACCTTTTCACAGAATGCTGAGTTTAAGGGCTATTTACATTGATTTGCATATTCAAAGAGGCGTAATTCTGGGAGGAGACGGGGCGGGACAGCAGGCGCGTGCACATGCATTACTTTTCACGCTGACCGGGATTTATGTAGCGGAAGAATGTGGAACTTGGCGTTCGCACAGATTTATGATTCTGGATTTTTTTTGTGCGTAAGCAGATTTCAACTTTTGTCCGTACACCATGTTATAGTATGAATTCTACGCACAGTGTTATGCATGAGGCATCTGAAAGGCATGAAAACTCCATGTGTGGATTCATTCGGGCACACGCAAAAACAAGTACTGGCATACCAGTGGAGGGCATCTGTGTGCATGGCGCTGCCTGTTAGTTGTGATGCTTGCGTCTTCCTCTTGAGGGATGCGTTAACATAATTTCACCTGGGTGAGGCAGACTTTGGCGTCCAGGAAAGGACTTATCTCCTAAATGGTGAGAACGCTACTTTATATTGTAGAGGGGAATCGTGCCAATGTAACATTCTTACCAATGCACTGGATTTAAAGGCGAAATACCCTAGCTGGAAGGATCCAGAGCCTGCCTGTCTGGCACCATGTGCAGTAAGACTTTCTACACTTAGTAAGCTGAGAGGGCAATACCAGCCATGTGTGCTCTGCAACATTTATGCGGGTTTGGACATGCCCAGAGATATCATGTTTTTGATTGAAGTATGTATTGTTTTTATCAAGTTACCATTAAATTGATTTAAAAACACAAAAAACATTACTAGTGTTGTTAGTAGCTATTACTGATTGAACTGACTGATTTTTTAATTTATTACTCACATATAGCTGCAAAGCCACATTTTCAGGAGCCATTCCTTCACTACTGTAATAGTCAACTCCTTTAGCTTATCCTTATTTAGTAATTTAAATGTTAATTGATTATTATTTGAGAAATTTTTGCAACTGCATTAGAACCATTGAAATCAGTTATTCTGTTCATTTGGGTTGCAAGGTAGTGATGTTTCCAAAGTTCAGTTCTGGGTTCAAAAACTGCTAAAATGAAATTGATATCTAAAGACACATGTCTGTCTGTTGTTTTGTTTTTCAGAATGAAGGCTATTCCATGTGACAAATTGCTCAGAAACTGAAGATTTCATAAATAAGTATCTTGTACGGTCTTGAGAGAAGTGAGCAACCTAGATTTAACTAGGGGAGAAAAGAAGGGAAAGGCCCAGATGGGCATCTGCATAAGAGGATAAGGAATTCAGAGTCTGTAATTAGAGAAATAAATGCCTAACAGGTGTCTGTTTGACTTCTTCCTTAAACAAATGCCTGCAACAGTGAAAAGAAGATTCCAGTATGCTGGCCTTAGTGGCAGATTTTCAAAGAAAAAAAACTACAGTGTTGCCTCAGACTTCAACTTAATTTTTTTCAGAAGGCCATTTGAACTATGAATTGTTCGACATCCAAATCAGTTTTCCCAATTAGAAATAATGGATGGTGAATTAATCCATTCCCTTACCCTAATCAATATCCATTTTGATAAACCTAAACAGCAAATACACATACTTTAAGGTAAAAATAACACAATTACATGCCCTAAATAATAAATGAAAACATTAAATCAATAAATAAAATACTTAAATAATGTATCTTAAAATGAAAATTGCATTTGCTGTACCTTAGTGATGAGTGGTGATGTCCCATGAGGATTCAGTGGCATACTGGCTAATAGATAGGGGTTATATATATATATATATATATATATATATATATATATATATATATATATATATATATATATATATATATATATATATATATATATATATATATATATATATATATATATATATATATACACATTTACATACACATATACTATACAGTAGACCTCTGCGAAGTCGCGGTTCAGGGTTCGCAGACTCAGTCGTTTGCAAATTTTTTTTATAACCTAACTATTAATTGTTAGTGAAAAGTGCAAATATCCTTCGCAGTTTTGGAGGGCTTTATTCGTGGCAATACTGCCCTGTAGAGAGAACAGGAAGCAACCACTGAGGGAAACGTGGTTTGGGATAGTAAAAGTAGCCAATCCGAGAGCGTTATTCATTTCTCCTTGCTGCTCATTAATTGCTACCATGTGACGCGTCTCCAGGTGAGTGGGTTTACCACCGCGGTTTAGGATGGTGAAAGTAGTCAATCCGAGAGTGTTATTCATTTCTCCTTGCTGATGATCGACTGCTGCTTTGTGACGCATCTCCATTTTAGTGTCCTCGTATTTTCCATTTTGTTATTGTATTAATTTTGTTATTCTTAAATGTACAAGATGTCGTTGAATTGCCCGGCAACCTTCTAAGGCTTCTGGAACTGATTCTAACCACCAGAAGAAGTTTAAAACACTCCAGGAGAAGGCTGAACTACTGGATTTGCTCCAGGAACTAAAAAGTTATGCTGCAGTAGTGCGCCACTATGGCATCTGGAGTACCGTATCTGTAAGTTTCTGTGATAGTGGCAAAAAGGTAAGACCGTAAGGAATAAAAATATCGTCAGGATGGAATCTGCCTTGGCACTATGGATCATCACAAGAACATCCCCTTGGACGGTAAAATCATCCATGAGAAAGCACGGAAACTGTACCAGCAGTTCACTACAGGAGACAATGTAGCAATTTCCTATCATAATGTTCCTGAAACCTATAAAGAAAAGCCAGCACGAAACCCCAACAGAAGAAGACCCATCCAAAGATACGACTCCTTCTGAAGCGCCTGAAGAAGAGGCACCACCTGAGGAGTTTTAAATCCTCTAAATCGTACTGTACAGCTACTTCATCATCATCATCAGTATCATTCATCATTGGTGAGTACCCGTACATTTTAGTGTATTTTAATTAAATAAAATTATTATGTATTTACTCTACTTATAACAAAGAAAATGCGCTTGCATGAACTACAGTATGTATATCGGTAACATCGGTATAATGCATTCTAGCACCGCGGGAGACATAGCAGTACAGTACTGTACAGTATGTGGGTTTACCTTTACATTCTGTTTTTAGGTAATGTATTAAGGTAATTTTTTTGGTAAAGTATTAATGTATTAAGCTGAGTTTGCAACAAAATTAAAGTGCTTTTGGGTTATTTAGGATTGAAACTATAAAAATAGGCATTTTTTAACCACAATTCAAAAGTCACGGTTTTTCACAATTCGCGGGTGCTCTAGGAATGTAACCCCCGCGAATTTTAGGGGTGTACTGTATATATATTTTCACTGCAAGCACAGTTCGAACTCCGGATCAAATTTCTTTTGAATTTAGCTTTAAAACCCTGGAACGTTCAATGTTAGAATTATTCAAAGTACAAGGCAGCACTGTATATCTTAAACTGGTAAATAAAAAGGAAAGATTAAAATGGGCAAAACAACACAAACATTGGACGGAAGATGACTGGAAAAGCGTTTTTGTGGTCAGCATGTGGAATTGCAGTAATTATTGAGTGAAATGTAAATGACGTTTAAAATGATTGTTAAGCCTAAAGTGTTTTACAAGTGGATATCCTTAATGATTCTTAATTTCTATACATTATTACTAAGGTGGATGCTCTCCCTATACATTTACCTCCATGTGTCTCTGTCTTTCTTTACAAGCCCTGACGTCTTCCCACCAGTCACCCACTTTCTTGGTTGAAAGGCCAGTTATCGTTTGGCAGTGAGTGGCCTTTGACAACCACCTGAGTGGTGGTTGTGGTGGCCCATTCCAAGCCCTAGAATCTCTTTCAGGATTAGATGTAGGTCTGCACATATATGGTACTAAACCTGATGGCAATTTGAAAATTTCCCTTACACTTTGCCAAATTCCACTGAAATGACTAGCTCAATAACAGTTCTTTTTCAGAGGTACCATCATACCAATGCTCATCCTGCTTTAAATCTGCACTCTACCATTTAATTAAATAAAACAAAGCACCAACCGTTTTCCCTAAGCCTGACCCAAGGCTTTCTTTCTTTCTCTCTCAGTTATACACGTGTGCAGGTTGACACATTCTGCATTAGCTTCCTCACTCTATTATGATGGGCAAGGACACTAATTGTGTTGTACTGCTAGAGGCCCACATGAAGGTGGGGCAAGCTCTTGGAGTATTAATCAACCTTGAAGTCAGGCACTGTAATTGTACGGGGGCAGCCTTTGCAGAGGTCTGCTGGGAAATCCGTCTCCTTGATTAAGATATAGTGGCAACTGCCATTAGGGGATGACTGTGCAAAGGTTACTTTAACAGAAAGACTGCTTGACTGAAGTAATATATTAAAAGATAAAGTAGTTTTTAAAACAGTGTATATATATAATTTATTAATGTGCAGTATATCAATATGTTTGCTGTATGTACATCAGAACCCTGAAATAAAATATATGCAATACAATATTGCTTGTTTGGTTAAAATAAATGTTTAAAAAACTGGCACAATAACGTGGAATTCAATTTTAACAGATTCAGATGAACCAGGAAGAGTATAAAATATGTTGGTATGATACTCTTATATGGATATCTGTTCATTTTCTGATTAATAATCTGCTACTGAAGTCACTCTCTTGATGTCTAAATCTACTTTTTCCACTTCACAACCAGCAGAATATCCTCTATTTCCTTAGGACTCATTCTTGCCTAATTGCTATTTATTTTATTGTGATATTTACTCAATGATGCTTTCTTCATGCAACAACGATCCTAACAAAGATCATCACTGGACCAATGCAAGAGTTTACCCCGGTTTATTAGATACCTTTTGCTTTTATAGGTGTACCAAAATACTCTTCTGAGAGTCTTATCCTTGCCATTTTTAACCTTTGATAATACACCAGCATTGGGATCTCAGTGTTGTAATAGGTTCTATGTATATCCATAGAGGATCACGGAGTGGATTTCAGTCAATCAAAATGTTGTCTCCTGGTTCTATTCTAGACATTTTTTTTAAACCGTTGGTGCTGGTATAAAGTGTGTAAGGTGACCTCCCCAATCACAACAGAGTAAATGATGCAGTATTACTACCTGTGGCAGTGTCTGCTGAAATGATTTTTCTACCTTTGCCCATTCAAAGTTTTAGTCGAATTAAAATCATCCTGTTTAATGCCTGTTATTTAAGTGAAAAGGCTGAAGGTATCTGTGACTTTATTATTGACAACTCTGTGAACATTATGGGTAGCACTGAGATATGGCAGCAACCAAATGAAATGTTCTCACTTAATCAAACTACTACACTTTGTAATTCCTAAATAGGTAAAGAATGTGCCTCTGGACCTTTTTTTCTTTCCATTTTCTTCTTCAATCCAGACTATAGAACTATTAGGTGGTGCTTGATGCTGAAACACCAGCTTTCATGGGGGCATCCATATTTATTTTCCCACTTCAGTAGTGCAAATGAACAAAGTTCACAAATGACACAGTTGCCAACTCCGATTTTCCCATCTCTGCCTTATAACAAATGGAGCCTAAAACTGTGTGGATAATATCCTGTTGTTTTTGTTTTATCATATCACCCTCGTAAGTTCTGCTCCTTATTTTCACCTGAACTATCTATGCTACTCGTATCTCTGTTTTTTTATGTTTCCTGTTACATTTATTTTTTGTGATTTGAACATTCATTTTGATTCTTATACTTTTAGTGCTGATTTTTTTTATCCTTTGCTAGAATATTTTGATTTTTTGGAAGAGGTTAATTTTCCTACTTGCACTCAAAGTCATATTTTAGATTTAGTTTGTGCTGCAGAGCAGAATGTTACAAGTGTAACTGGTATTGATTTAGACATTTGTGATCATAAGGCTATCCTATTCAATGTTCGTCTCTGTCTGCCCATGGCTAAATTTAAAAGCACTATTTTGCTTAGAACCGTTGCATCAGGAAACCCATCTGCTGTTTTCAGTAAAATTTCTGTAGCACCTAGGTTAAAATTAACCCAAAAGAGAAGGAAACTCAAAACTAAGTCTGTAGCATGAGAGAGAAAGTATAATGGCTTGAAAGTGTAATATAGAAATGTAAGTCTAATTTTAAAAGGTGAGTGACAAAAGAACACAAAAGACAAGTCCACAGTAATGTCGAGTGCACAAGAAACAATGAAAATACAATTGGTTGAAAGTGGAGTCTAGCAAAATAAATCAAACTTCAAGCGATGAGTGAAAGATGAGGTCAAATTTAAATAGTGGTACAATGAAGTAATATACCCTTTTCTCTGAGTAAGAAGCATGCATTGCTTACCTCTAACACCAGAGCTCCAATGCTTTTGTAACTTAGGTGGGGGTCAGAAAGTGCAAATACAGTCAAAACACAGCCAGCCTTGAAATAAGGCAGTTGTATAAAGAACCCTGCTCTTTACACATAGGGCACAGTCATTACTCTGAACTTTTAATGATATTATGCTGATCTTACTGTCTGAGAGGAAAAAGAAGACCTATAAACTGAGCATTCTTCTAATGGATTAAGCAATTTGTTTTCCTGACCTAGTCTTCTGTATAAAGCCAGTATGACCTCTATCTTTCAAAGGGACCCGTTCTGACCTGCCATTAAGTATTAATGACCATGGTGTAACCTAGAAAGTGGATCAATTCCTCTTCATCCATTGCATTATTCACATTCCTGGCATTTACATTCCTGGTCAGACAGACTGATGGGAAAAAGCTGTAAATAGAGGAATAATACTATAATAGTCTGGTGCCATGTGAGGAAAATGGAAAAGTAAAGAGAAATCAAATGTAAAATTTGAAACAACAATATTGATCAGCACTGGTGGACTTTGTCTTCCATCAGCTCTCGACTGCAATCCATCACTGTCAGGTACATATGAGGACCATGTGCTATCTCATTGGCTTCTCAGGCCAGCTGGGGCCAACACAGATGAACCGAATGATTTGCTGTCATTTCAACCAGCACTGACACTGAACCCAGAAAGAAGCATCTACAGCCAGCTGGAAATGTGATGCCACATTTTGTGTGCTTTGGAAGGATACAGAGTGTTCTGCATTGCTACTATTATCAGATATGAATTATTCATTTCTTGGGATGCTCTCCAAAATTAATATATTAGATATTCATGTGTACAGTATACAAGTATCACAAATGATATTCTTAAAGGAAATGTCATTTAATGGTAAGGGCACTAGAGGAACCCTAAGGCCCCTGATGTAACTGGCACTCAGGGCAAAAAATATAATTGTTCTACAGTCAGCCGGGCTAAGGTGATGCATGATTATGGTCAAGGGAGATAAATAATAGGGTAATAATGTTCTAGAAATTGCCAGAAACAGCTGCAGTAATACATTTGTAGTTATTAGTATTATTTCATAGGATCTCATATGCTTTCTGACTCTTGGAGGACCCTTTAAGGTTTGTTTGTACTGGTACTGCACTGCAGGGTTAATTCTAATGCACTCAGCCCGCACCACCTTCCATACATCAGTGTTTCTCAACTTTTATTGTTACATTACCCAGTTTTGCCTTTTGAAATTCATTGATGACCCACTAGAAGATACTGCAAACTTCCCTCTTAGTGAAACAAGTGTGATTGGGGTTTCTGAAACAAGCTCACTTATAAATTGGGAAACATATTGCATGGAGCTGCTACTCGCTTGAGTGACCCACCACAATCCACTCGCAACCCAGTTGGGCTAAAAATTAGGGTTCTTCAGATCTAGAGGGCCAAAAATAGGGAAAAACCCCAAAACTAGACATCAAGAGGAGTTGAACGGTATATAGTATACTAGCCGTCCCCCGCGGCTCCACAGGAAAAACTTTAAAAATCAATAAACAAACAGGTATTGCTAGCTAAGTGGAGGCAAGGTCCTCTCCAAAACGTGGCCAGAGGTGGAACGAATCGAATGGAGGTGGCGTGTAAGTAAGGATGGCCATTCCCAGCTCCTCACTCCTAACACCATGCTTCGCCCTCCCCTTGGCCTGCAGCCTGTGTCTTGGATTAGTGTGACTATATCACTCCTGCTAGTGAAATATGACACTTAGCGCGATGAGAGAAGTCACAAAATCATCACGGAATGTTCAAGCAAATTATAGAAAAGCAAATGATCTAAATCCGTTAAGTAGTTCTCATGAAAAGTGGACGGACAGACAGACGTTGGATTTTTTTATATATAGAGAGGTTTTTTTTCTCATACTGGTCAATTCAAAAATTACAAAATGGGTTTGCTAAATTTTAGGGGAATCTAGCAAGCATTTGTGTGTTTGTCATTAATTATTGCTCTTTCTGTTGCTATTTAAGAATTTGTTCTTTTGTACATCCTTGTTATTTAAACTCTTATTAATTATCTCACAAGCAAATTTTATACTGAAGTAGCTTCTTCCATTTTTTTAGTGTCATTTGTCCCTGTTTCTGTACTGCTCATCACTAACCATCAGTATTTGGATACAATTAAGGGTGAAGACTCCACAGGGCAAGGTGAATTTGAAAGAATATAGTAAAAAAAGCTAACGTTTAAAGAGTTTTGTTTACAAGTAAATATACTAGCACAGATTTCTGAAGGGAAAATAAGTGAATTCTAATTAAAGAATTAGATTATTTAAAAGTAAGACTGAACCGTTTATTTGTGAAACTTGTTGGAAAGAAACCCTTCAGCCACAGTGGCACCCCACAACTGAATGTGGGGACCCATGCCCAAAAGCAGTCATTCCAAACATTCAGTCCTTGAGGACTCATCTGGCTTCAGGTTTTTGCCTCAACCCACCTCTTCTCTTAATTGGACTCCTACCTTAAGAAAGTAAGCCTTTATTTTCCAGTTTCTATGGTTTTTACAAACATTTGATAATTACAAACTGGTTATGCTATATTTTTACTGAATAAAGCAGGAATTTATTTGTATTCGACAGATAAGAATTAATGCTTTTTCCTTTTTATTTCTTTTATTTTTTTATGTTCTGTTTATTTAGACAAGCATTTCCTAATGGACACCACAAGTGGGTAAAACTGAAGTAGCTGCTCCTTTTAGGTGTCTTGTTTACTTTTCATTGATTGTCTGTATTAAGATTCGTACATTTATGAAAGCAATCTCCACAGAGTAATTAAATAAAATAAAATGTAAGCATTTAAAGATACAGAAAAAAAATACAAACATGTCTTAGTTACGTGTAACTTTTCTAAATCTTATATATAAAGCAGGCTGTAACAATATTGCAGTCTTGTATGTATGTTATCATGTAGTTGACGCTTACTAACCACAAGGGGGCGCCAGAGAGCCCCAGGCACAGCAATACCATCCACAATATAAGAATCTAAATAGAATAAAGAGTTTTTATTCCACAAAGCACCTTCCAATGAACACCTCTCCAACAATTAGCCACACTCTTATGTACATAGCAGACTGTAACAATCTTGCGGTCTTGTATGTATGTTATCATCCGGTTGACACTCTGAACGTTTCTGGTGTAATAAAAACTTATTACTACACCAGAAAACAAAACTTAATCTGTCAAGTTATGTTTTCTTAATTTTTCTTGACCAATTAAAAAAAACAACTTATTTCAACTTTTTTTATTGGCCTCTCGAGCAACTCATCTTGCCTGAAGAAGGGCCTATTTCAACTAGTGTAAAATAAAAGGAAAAATGGGTCAGCTACTTAAACAATGAGATCAATTAAAGGTAACACTGACTGACTGATAGAGGAACTGGTTAACATTAAAACCTGCAGCCACAGGGTGCAGTGAGGGCTGAATGTTGCACTTTCGAGGCAGCATCTGGCCATTCTGTTCTCTCTTTAAGGCAACAAGTCCCATCTAAACTGGGCACTCTCAAATACAACCTAACTGACCAATAGATTCTTGCCCTTTCCCAATTGCCTTTCTTTGTTTCAGTCCCATTAATAATTTACTACTGCACGCTTTACCGCAAAAAATCCCACCATCTTCTAGCAGCTCCTACCCAGATGTTTTAAAAAGTGATTGCTACCGACTTAGATAAAATTTTTGACATGAAGTCATTACTTAATTAGTTTGTTTACTTTTGTATAAACACAAAACAGGTAAAGCTTTGGCTAGAATTTCAACTGAGCACTCTTGACTTTTGCATGCAGGATAAGCAGCGATTGGCGCAGCCCCAAGCATCTCTCGTTTTCTTTTCACTGCCACTTTGCCATTACATGGTTGTGCAATGCTACATGAGCTAACAGAAAACAGTGGTTGTTAAATTGTAGTATAAATGGCTGTTTGTGCAGATAATTATTAAACTTTGATGGATCTATTTTCTAGGTATCTTTGACTGTGCTTTTGTTCACATGTAATCAACAAGGAGTTCACTGGTAAATTCAGGGGACAACATATGGTGTGAAAGAGGCTCCTGTGCATCCAGAGAGTGAGTGCCATTTCCATTTCTAAAATACTATTTCAATTTTCAGTTTGGGTTAATTTCATGCACCCACTTTTTTTGATGATGTTTCTCCCCGTCATTTTATGATGTTTATTTTACAGATTTACTTCATGTATTTATAGTTTGATAATTTAATGCACTCATTTTTTGATGTTGATTTTAGGCGGTTTGATTTTATTTTAACCTGTGATTTTTATTTTGATGTAATGACTAGTGATGAGCAAAATAATTCACATGAAATTGAAACTCAGTATTTCGCTTTACAGAAAAATTTGCTAAATCCATTTTGCCTCCAATGAAATTCATGCTGTTTACACAAGAAGAAAGGTCTTTACTTCTTGTTTGGAAGACTTTTCATGCATTAATGCTGCCTGTCATTTAATATTTAAATAAAGATCTTTAATGAAAAAGGTGTGCATATTCTCAACTAGGACAAGGCAGTTGTTAGGTAACTGAGGGTGTAGCGGGGCGTGGCAGCGGCAACTTTCTGCATACTGAGTTTTATTGTGGAGAAGTCATTGTAAGGTGCATGGTCACATGCTTTGGTGAGACTTTGTGTCACATTTTTAAAAATGTTCTCATCTGTGGTGATGTGAATGAGAGCATAAATATAGCTGAGTTTACCCACATGATACAGATTACATGTATTATGCACCTACAGAAAAGCATGCAGGTAAGTGTGAACAAGACTCTAGGAAGCAATAGACATTGTTGCCACCTCTCCAAAAAATCTCCTTCATACGTTTTGCATTTCACAATTGTGAAATCACCTGCAAAGCAAATTTTAAGATCAGTTGTGCAAAACTCTAAATCAAAATGTAGTGTTTCGCTTATCACTAGTACTGACATTATTTATTTTGTGCCTGTTTTATATCAAAGAGTCATTTTTTAATAACTTTAAGCACTCACTTTTCAATGTTTATTTAATGCACTGTTTTTACATATTTGTAAAATTTAATTAATTGATTCTAAATTTTTGCCTCTGTTTTTTGTTTTGCCCTTTGAGGCCTTTATATCTAATAAGCATTGCTGAATTTCCTACAGTTTA